>NW_027466195.1:1010000-1027500 GCF_046127955.1 Nelusetta ayraudi | reverse complement strand
TTAAAATAACACGCAACGGAGACCTTTTTAAAAAGGGTAGCGCAGCAAATGCAGGGCTCCGGCTTTGCGCACCCCTGAACAAATACGTATTCCTTCGTATTTATATTTCTACCTTTTCGTTCACATTTTTTGTAAGTTAGAAGAATTTCAACTTTGTAAATAAAAGCACAGCAAAGAGATGTTTTTCTGATTTGTTTTTATTTCGATAATTTCGCTGTTATTCTGCTGGAAACGGCGTGCAGCGGCACAAGCTTCCTCCACAGTCGGCACTTTAATGAGCGTGTGTATAACTGAAGACACCGTTCCTTTGCAAAACTTGTACACAAACTCTCCCACCAGTCTGCTCCGAACCCACATCCAACAAGAACGAGTTTCGGGTCCGTGGCAACGGCACAAAGCGTAGCATCGAAGACATTGTGTTGTTGTAGCCCTCCAACAGTAAACAATGTTCTTGTCTCATGGTTATCTTTTAAGATAACCATGAGCACAAGAAATAGGGTACAGCTTATCTGCAAAGTAAGTAACACGTACATTATGAACTATCATTCTATATCATAATGATGTAATATGTCAACCGAAAGCAGCTGACCAGCTGAAAAGGCTCACTCCACCCCCTACTGTTGGGAGGCGGACACGTTCCCGTCAGTAATTCAAATTTCTCAGCTGCATGTATAGGGGGACAAGGTGAGAACTCCGATTGGACGAGAAAACCAAATTATTGCTTAGTCCGATTAAGCTCTGCATGTAAACGCACTGATTACACCTGCGTCAGAGTGCAGAGTGAAAGCAGCTCTTTTAAAAACAAGCGCAGGCTGGAGTCAGCACTCCTCTGGCGTGTCCACGCTGAGAACTCTGTCCTTTGCAGTTCTTAGCATTTCGGCTAGCAATCCCAGAGCGGGCTGGGACATAAGTGCAGCTGGAGGAGGAACCCTGGCGGGTGCCCGTTCATCGGGAGGTGGTGCTGTGTGTGCGTGATCGTTGTGCATTCACCGCTTGGCTGTTAAAGCTGAAGCCCCCCTCCCCCACTCCTCCTCTGGCGCTCGGCGGGGAGGCAGCGACTCGGAGC
Organism: Nelusetta ayraudi; assembly: GCF_046127955.1. Taxonomy (NCBI): domain Eukaryota; kingdom Metazoa; phylum Chordata; class Actinopteri; order Tetraodontiformes; family Monacanthidae; genus Nelusetta; species Nelusetta ayraudi. The sequence continues at coordinate 1,026,434 of NW_027466195.1, read as the reverse complement.
GACTGCACCCAGGCAGTTTTCTTTTGTGTGTGTGTGTGTGTGTGCGAAGAATAAATAAAAGTTTTCCTTTCGTTCTAACTGTTTAACGCTTGCCTGGGTGTCTCAAGGTATTAGTATGTTAATTTAGTTCTCTTTTCTTTAGGACAGGAGTTGGCGTAGCGTGAATTTTGGTTTGTAGTGATTCCCCTAGCTTTGTTTATTCCCTTTTTTGAGTTTTCTTTGGTTTCTTTGGCCCTGTTCCCCTGTGGTGAATTCTTCTGGTGGATTCAAGTGATGTAGATGTTGAAGGAGTCTTCATTGACACAGACTTAGTTGTATAAAAACTGGTTTATTTCAAAGAAGTTAAAAGTCAGACAGGCACCATGGAAAGCCTGGGGATGTCTCTGGGCCAGATGTGAGCAACTCCGATGATGCTTAGTTCCCATCACCTTTTATACCTCCCAGCAACCAGGGAGGAAGATGCTAGAAGTGGGGGAGAATGTATACATTCCATAGTTGCACCCCCAATGACCATCTGTTTTCAATTTGGTGGCCGTTGGCAACAACAAGACCATATATGGACCCTGAGACGCCCTTAGGGAAGAAGTGCAGCAGGTTCACTGCTGAGTTCACATCAGGCCATATACATAAGATCACATGATGTCATATACATAGATTCAGATACTACGCCCCTTATTTTCTTATGTTGAACAGTCTTTTTGGTATGGTACTTATTTCCTTGACACTCAGGCAGCTAAACCTGGTCTATTTTAAATTGTTGTCAAATAAAGCTGTTTCATTGGAAGTCCGTCTCGTCCTCTTAAATTTCAAAGCGTAACGAACCTGTGTAGCCCGAGGAATTTTATTATAGTTTATTTCCTGGGGTGCAACTCCCCAGGTGGCATTGTCAGGCAACTCCCCCCCCACCCCCAATTTTCCTTTATACCCACCATCTGAATTGTCTCCACCTCCGCCAGACCCTCCCCCTCGCCACATCTAGTCTTTTTTTGATAGATGATGATCTATGTGTATTGATGCGTCGTGCTAATGCGTAGCCCCTCCAGGATCCCTCCTTGCACTGCCACTCCGTCGTAGTGCGGGGCACCGAGTGCCGCAGGCCCCTCCGCACCCGTCGCCACCGCCAAGCCGCGTCTCGCCAATTCCTCCTTTACCTCCTCTGCGCTGTTGTAGGTTCGAGTTCCCGTATCCCAGTGGGTCCTCATCTTGGTGAATGGCGTCTGGAAGCGGATGCCCTTCTCCTTCAGGATTCTTTTAGCAGTGTTGTACTCCTTTCTCTTTTGGACCATCTCTGTCGCGTAATCGTGATGGAATGACGGTACTTTCTTCCCCAGTTCTATTTTCTTTGTCCATAGCTCTCTCAGGACCCTCTCTTTGGTAGTAAATTCCAGAAAGTTAACAATGATGGGTCTCGGTTGGGCACCGTCCGCTGGCTTCTGTGCAAATGAGCGGTGTGCTCTCTGAATTTGGAAATTAAAATGTGCTGGCAGGTGCAGTTTGCTTTTCAGCAGGTCTTCCACAAACTTGGCCACAGATTCTCCCTCCTCTCCTTCAGTGACTCCATAGATACGTAGGTTGTTTCTCCTCGGCCTGGACTCCAGGTCAGTTAACTTGTCCTGAAGAGCTTTTTGTTCTCTCAGTGATATGACCAGAGCGTCATTAGCTTCCTGTGCCCAACGTTCTAGCTTTTCAATCCGCGACTCAGCCTGGTTGATCTTGCCGGTCTGGAGCTCCTGTTCGGTGATGACTTTCGCAAGTTGTTGATTTATTTCGTGTTTGCAGTCGTCCAAGTCTTTTTCCACGTCGTTCCTCAGTGTTTCTCCAAACGTGCGAAGGACCTCTTTTGATTCCGTTTTTAAATCCCGTATCTCCTTGCTAATAATTTCTATGTCCGAGCCCTTTTTCGCGTCGTTAGTCACGAGGAGTTCATTTCGCCATCTCTCTCTGTTTCAGAGCAAGCTGGTAGTTCCGCCATATTGTCTGTTACCGTGTTTCTGTTTTGATTGAATCGAGTTTTCCTTCCCATTCCAGCGTTCCCCTGATCACTTTGTAGTTAATATGATATCTGACAATAGTTATTCAAGTTTTCGGGGAGTTTTTACCCTGGACGGTCGAGAGCCCTGGTGTCGCGCAGTCTACCGCTTTATGGCCAAACCAGAAGTCCCTTCCCTCTAGCCTTTTCAAGGGGGAGGTGGCTAGACTCGGCTCTTGTGGGACGAGAAGCAGAAGGCCTGTCCGATCGGGGGGGAAGATGAGATGACATTTTTGTGGGTCAACACAAACTCATCTGCGAGGACAGCAGCCTTGGACAATGACAACACTTTCTGTTCAATCAAGAACATTACCACCTTCTCTGGCAAAGAGTCTTTAAAATCTTCTAAAAGAACGAGCTCACGGAGTGACTCAAAGTCATTTTTGACATCATTAGCTGCACACCATTTATCAAATAGGTTGCTTTTCTCCCATGCAAACTCGACAAAGGTTTGACCACTAGATTTTCTATGGTTCCTAAATTTTTGCCGGTAGGGCTCAGGAACAAGCTCATAAGCAGGAAAAATTGCTTCCTTTACAACATCATATTGCAGGCTGTCTTCTAAGAAAAGAGCAGACACCAACTCCTGTGCTTTTCCCACCCGCTTGCATTGGAGAAGGACAGGCCACATGTCTCTTGGCCAGTTGAGTGGCGAAGCTATTCGCTCCAAGGCACTGAAGTATGAATCAACTTCTGCCTCACGAAATGCTGGCACCAGAAAAATGTTTTTACTGGGGCTGGGCAACGATTAAAAATTTGAATCGCAATTAATCGCATGATTTACCTGATCAATCACGATTAATCACGTCGTATACGCAAAAGCCAATAATGAATTTAAAAGAAGTCTTTCATACACTTTAATTTAAATGTTCTGCCATATAAACGAAAGCACCATAACATTTATCGTGCAAACACTTAACATCAGCACTTTTCACAGAAACATTTTTAATGTAAATCTAAAGTTAAAAAAAATGCAAATACAAAATTAAAGCTTATTGCCAATGCCAGGGCATTACTGTTATCCTGTTCCTTATGAAAAATAAAAAAAATCTACCTACAAAATCCTGAGCCACAATAATAACAGGCAATTTCTGAGGTAACAGCAGAAACATTTTTCTTTTATCAGGGAGCAGCATAACCAGTCTGCGTTCCCTTGCAAATGTCCCAGTTAGAAAGGGTGAGGCACAAAAACGTTCACTTTTGGGTTTTTCTTCACAGGGGACTAGAATGTAAAGTCCACATTTATACTGGAGTTCCTTTGGAGAATCTCACTCAACTCAGTGCAGTTTGTCAGTTCCTGGAACTTGACGACCAGTTATTTTAAATGTACTGCCATATGAATTAAAGTGCCATAACATATACTGTGCAAACACACTTTTAACATCAGCATTTTTGAACAATTAGCAGCTAAGAAAAAAAAAATAGTGTAAATTTAAACTCAACTTAAACAATGTTATCAAAGCAATACAAAATTAAAGCTGTAAGCAGCGTTTGCGGGACTGAGCCCACCTGGCCACTGCCTGCCGTGACGTCCGCCACCTGGCCACGAGCCCCCGACACCCGCCGACGCTTCCCAACGCCTGGCGATTCCGCCCGAAACCCGCCGATGCCCCATTACTGACGCCGACGCCTGCTGATGACACATCAAGCACTGACTTGACATTACTGACTTGACATTTAGAAACATTTGATTTCTAAATGTGATTGATTACTGTATCATTTTGGAGATAATAAGCCTTAAAGTTGGCTTTTTGTTTTGTTTTGCGACAGCTCCAATATTCCATGTTTACTGTACAATAACATCAAATTGCTCCATAAGCTCTGTCAATGGTTGGTACAGTTGACCTCAGGACAACCTTGAATATATCTTCTCTTAATATTCTTGAATATTCTCACTTAATGTACCAGCTCCTTCCTGTAGACATGATATGTACAGTTAGTTATTCTTTGTTTGACGCAAGTGTTATATTAAGTTCCTACTATCTGTACCGGTACTTCTTGTTAATTTGAAATAAACACTAACAGCATAATGTCAAAACAAAAACCGAACAAGTCAAAGATCATAAAACAAGGAGGCTTTGTACTAAAATATGAATAAAATATAAACAGGGAGTTGTCTAATGTCGTCAAGGAAGCCAACATTACGTTACCTGTTGATCAGCATGTTGACTCAGAAAATCCTCAGGCTCCTGCTGCGACATTTCATTTGGGGCGACGGTTGTGACTTCACTGCTGGTCCCGTGAGAAACTCAAATCGGTTCTTCACGTTTGTTGCGTGGCATGGGTTAGGACATTAAGAGGCATTATAGTGTGGTTGTGTGCACCAAATCGGACTCGGCTTCTAGCTCGATAGCCGTGCATAATTTACGCAAACGCAATGCTCTGTTTACGTGAACTCACGGAGTCCGACTCCTTGCACGTGCTCATCTCGACTCGATGGATTTATGAGCTTGATGACAAGTGTCACAAGTGTGTATTTTGTATTGGATTGATGTACTGCAATTCTAGTCATGTGAACAAGCAATTAGCATTCCTAGTTATATGTGGCATGACGAAATACTGTACTACCAAGTTTGTATTGCAGTATCTTCAGTTTATGGGGTAGAGGGTGCTCAAATTGGATTCATTGAAGATGTAGTTTAGGTACAATTTGCTTGTTTTTTTTTATCAAAATTTAAGTTGATTGCAGTTCAAGGTGGCACAATCCTATCAGATGTTGTCATTTTGTCACGAAGAACACTAGTATTTGTTGATTATTACCATAAGTACCACCATGTTGCAGGCATTGTGGTTACAAGTTTCACTCCAATTTTGATTGTTGTCTGTATGACTAGCAATCCGTTGAGCTGTCTAGGGTTATCATTCAGATAAGGTGTCACAACTTTTAATTGCATGGGAACTTTGGGATCCATGGCAGATGGGCATTGTAAAAAAACGGATCTTGAGTCGGAAGGCTAGCTTGTCCTAATTGTGACCTTAATATGATGATTTTTTTTCCCCTGCCAGATTGAGGAGAAATTAAATGGACATCCAAACCGGGGCCAATAATGGATGAGCTGGATGATGTCACAGTATCAATTTTAAATGGTATGTCATGTGTAGGTATGAAAAAATTTCCATTACTATGATTTGTCCGCTAAGTAATTAAAATAACTGTATGCTGACACTGATTTCAAAAATAAGTATTTTACAAATTTGAGACAAAATGTCTAAACTGAATTGCATTTACAATTAATTCTGATAACAGAAATTGGCACAAAACAAACTTGGTTTGACTTGTCAAGTTGAATTAAATTCATTAGTTAAAAAAATGTATGAGTTGTTAAGTGTAAAAGGTTTGTTAATGATTGGACTGTCTTTATAGCTGCCAACATCGATGAAGTCTTGCTCCACACCCTCCGTCGTGATGATTTGAGAGACCTTTTTCCTGGACCAGAACACTTTCTCAGGAGGAAACGGATTTGGGCCCTTATTAGTGTAGATGTGATTGGTTACCTACTTTGCTCTGAAAACATCGAGCATAACACTTTTTTTTTCTTTTTTCCTAATTGTGTCTATTGTTTCTCTCTTGTTCATAATGTTTTGGATCTGGTTTCCTCTCGGCTGAGAATTCCACCGTACCAGACAAGGCTGCCCCGAATGAAGCCAGGAACTGTGTCTTCACCAGGAGGAACATCTCCAATCTGTCCTCAGACATCCACTCCTTTGGTGAAAAACAGCCCAAAGAGGACCCTACAGCTTCCTGCTCCTCCACAATACTGTATGTTGTCTATACTAGACATGGGCAAACCCCGGCCCGCTGCGTGTCTCCGTCCGGCTCGCGTGAAGCCAGTCATAACCCCCCAACACCGCACCCCCCAACAAAACTTTGTCGGCACGTAACTTTGCCGAGTTAGTGCAGCGCGATAGCGATAGCGTGCTCCCCCCCGTCAACGAGGTGGTTTTTTTTTCTGTCAGTCCCTGGCGTATTTACAGTACTTTGTATTATATTGTATACACAAAATTCTCTCTCTCTCTCTCTCTCTCTCTCTCTCTCTCTGTGTATATATATATATATATATATATATATAAAGTGACAAATGTATGTATTCATACTACTTCCAGATGGCCCGCACTGCCAGTGAGGGGAAATGTGTCATGTTCAAAGAGCTGAGATGCAGGCTGGTGAGAAACACTGTCACCAGCATGATTTCTATCTTGAGAGCCAGTCAGCAAGGAGAGGTGGTCTTGTACCCTTCTAAGCATGAAGTCACTGCAATGTCTCAAAGACTAGTGGATTATTATCCCATGCTGAAGGATTAAGACAAAACAATGAAACATGTAAGTGATTATATTATTTTGCGCACTTAGATTTTGAAGCGTGTGGTTATTTTTGGCTGATACTTTTTTTTTAACTGTGTATGTTCACTTTCCATCTTTATTTGTTCTTTCAATGAGTGAAATTTTATTTACCAAGCGAGCACTTACAAGAATCTTCACAAGAGATTCACCAGAGAGGGGCCACAAGAAGAAAAGGCATCGCATTGACTTCTCAGCAAGTGACCAAGAAGAAGATCATGATGCAGACTCAATTGGTGGATCAACAATTATTTTGTGTCACACACCAGGGCGCAGTTCTGATAATGGCCACACTTCACGTAAGTAGAAACATGTCCATTTTAATAATAATGATAATGTATGAAAGCTAGGCAATGTTATGATAGTTTTGGATATCATGATATATCACAGGCATTTTTACATTTGAATTGTCATTTGATATATTTTGATGCTCCAAACAATTTCATCCATTTGACTGATTTACTGATTTGTCTCCTCCATTTCATCAGCCAAAGATGGTCTGACAGCACAGGCCAGACATTATCAGACCCTGCAGGAGCTGTACAAGAAACCAAAACCCAACCAAGATGCTGTCTCCCAAATTCTTGACCTGCAGTTTCAAGCAAGAAGATCCTTCATTGATAGTGATGTTCTGAAAGAACAGGACAAGACCAACAAAGATCCTGGATGCATATCCATGTGTCAAGGATCTTTATCATGTAAGTGATTAACTTCAAGCATTTTTGCAGATTTTAACATTGACTTGCATTATAGGCGATGAATGAGCTGCGGCGCATTCTGGATAAGGGCAACAGAAAATTCATTGATGAACTAAAAAAAGAGATGGGAAGACTTCTGCACCAATGTGTAATTTTATGGTGTTTGGAAAAAAAATGAAGTGATGAAGCCACGCATAACGCTGGATGTAGGTGAGTCATTTTGCTGTGTCTCTAATTGACTGTGTAGCTGTTTCCTGGGACATAGGATGGTTTATGTTGCGCTGAATGAATAGATGCAGAATGGTAATACTCTTCATGCTGAAAAAATAAGATTTTTTTTGTGATCAACACAAACCTAATAAGACTCATTTTTAGGAAGACTAACTTTGAACTCAAAGTTGATTTGTTCTATTCCAGTGGAATATTCCATCGCGCTGCTCAGGGCACTCCCCACACTCTTTCCTTCACCAAGTCCACCACCGAAGAAGCTGGGACATGCCAGTGAGGCACTGCTTCATGTCATTCAGGTGAAAGTTTGTTTGCATTTTCTCACATTCAACACTTCATAGTTCCATGCATGGATGTGGCGTTTCCTTCTTCTTTTTCTTTAGTCAACAGAAGATCCCACAATGTACTCGCAGAAGAGGTCTTTCTGCAAGCCTGTGTTGCTGTTTGATGGGACCCGCTGTCTCATCTGTCTTGGAGCCACGGAAGACTTGAGTGACGGTCTGCTTCATCTGATGGGTTACTACTATGCCCTGCAAAAGTGTGTGGCAACCCTTCTCTCTGTCATTCAGACAGAAGTGCTACAGGACACTATCCATGAGTGAGACACCACAGCCTCATACAAAAAAGACCATGGCAGAATGGAAAGATTTTATTGGGGAGTAGAGCTGTGTACTAGGCATAGGTAGTGATACACTCCCCTGGTAGTTGTAACTTGAGGGTGGGTGGGAGTCTGTTGGAACAAACATGTTATCAGTGGTGATAGGAACACTGTATGCTGTCCCCATACTGTTTTTTTTTTTTTTGTGTCAGGGAATCTGAATCAATATTCAATAATGATGACGGTGAATATTGTAACAACACAACATTACTTGCGTTCTAGAAATGATTGCTTGAGATTGTTTTAAGATGCAATGCCTTAGTGACGTTTTTATTACAAGGCAGTGAAGGCACTGTCAGCAATTTAAGTGAATAAATAGTTGTTGACAATATTAATTCTGTTTGCTGAATTATTTTTTTTTGGGGGGAATGGACGTAGGGGGGGTGGATGCTTTGTCTCATTTTGAGAAAAAAAAGCTAATATTGTGAACACTTAAATTAAGAAGAATTGCACTGTTAGTAGGTCTGGTTTTAAGATCTTTTCATTCAAATTAAGAAAGAAGCAAACGTGAAAAAAGAATTGAGAAGCTAGTATCAAGTTTATTTGACTTAGTACAGTCCTTGGAATGAGTGCTTTACTGTTTATTTCAAGAGTTTTTCCATTCTTCAAATGCCTAGATATATCATCTTATTTTAAGAAATCTTACCAAGTCTAAATATCTTACTGCATTGGCAGATAATTTGACTTGTTTCTACCCTGTTCTTTCTCAATTTAATTGTTTATTTCTTAGATATATTTTGCAGTGTGTGGACACCGAGGGGAGCTCTAGAATTGGCTCATTCAACCGACCAACGAGCAAATCAGCAGCGGCGTCACAGGCCCTCCTCCTTCTTTGTTCTCTCTCTCACTTTGACTTCTGCACTGGACAGCCAGGTTTGTGGAGGGAAGGTTGGAACAAAGTAAGGACGGGGTACCCCATACATTCATGTACATAGAGTCACTAAGTCTTAAACTCACCAGGTTTGTATCGCTTATCGATAACCCTAATGCGGTGTCAAAAGGGTGAGGGTCAAAGGTCAACTTTGTCCTAGGGACATGGGGCCACTTTCAGGTTCATCAGGATCCTCCTGGACACACCCACACCAAATTTGGGGCTTCAAGCCCATGAGGAACCCCGAAACCCTCACTCTAATTCCAGCCTTATCGCTAACCCTAATGCCATACAAGTCTATGAGGGTCAATGGTCAACTTTGTCCTAGAGACATGGGGCCACTTGCTTTTTCATCAGGAGCCCCCAAGAAGCGCACACGCCAAATTTGGGGATTCTAGTTCTTGAGGAACCCCGAAACCCTAACCCTAATTTCAGCTAACCCTAGTTTCAGCCTTATCGTTAACCCTAATTCAATGCAAGTCTATGGAGGTCAAAGGTCAAATTTGTCCTAGAGACATGGGGCCACTTTCAGGTTCATCAGGATCCTCCTGGACACACCCATGCCAAATTTGGGGCTTCTAGCCCATGAGGAACCCCGAAACCCTCACTCTACTTCCAGCCTTATCGCTAAACCCTAATGCAGTGCAAGTCTATGAAGGTCAAAGCTCAACTTTGTCCGAGAAACATCAAGTGTTTTTTTCATGAATCATTCATCAATGTTAAGAGTTTGCTTTGTGGAGAATTCACAATAAAAATACATTGACACTGTCAAAGATGGACTCAAGCACTATTATTGAACTATACTGTATTTTTTGAGTGATGTGAAGCTTTTGACAAGCGCTGCGCAAAGGAGGCCCATTTGTTTTTTGTTTTTTTTCAGGGGGCCCAAAATTCCTGGCGGCGCCCCTGAGCGGGCATCTCCAGCACTAAGGCAGTGGAGCTGCCGGCCACGAGAGAAGAATTAACCAGTCCATTGAAACCATTTGTTTGGTCTAGTGAGTGGCAACAGTCCTTTGAGGATCTTAAGTGCCTTCTCAGCTGTACACCTGTCGTGTCTGCTCCAAATTTTTCCTCATTGGCTAGAAGCCCCAAATCTAGCGTGGGCGCTTCTTGGGGGCTCCTGATGAAAAAGCAAGTGTCCCCATGTCTCTAGGACAAAGTTGAAAATTCACCCAGTAGACTTGCATTGAATTAGGGTTAACAATAAGGCTGAAACTAGGGTTAGGGTTAGGGTTAGCTGAAATTAGGGTTAGGGTTTCGGGGTTCCTCAAGTACTAGAAGCCCCAAATTTGGCGTGGGCGCTTCTTGGGGGCTCCTGATGAAAAAGCAAGTGGCCCCATGTCTCTAGGACAAAGTTGAAAATTCACCCCATAGACTTGCATTGAATTAGGGTTAACAATAAGGCTGAAACTAGGGTTAGGGTTCGGCTTAGCTGAAATTAGGGTTAGGGTTTCGGGGTTCCTCAAGTACTAGAAGCCCCAAATTTGGCGTGGGTGCTTCTTGGGGGCTCCTGATGAAAAAGCAAGTGGCCCCATATCTGTAGGACAAAGTTGAAATTTCACCCCATAGACTTGTATGGCATTAGGGTTAGGGTCCAAGAGTACACATACACATTTTCTTTTGCTTTATTGATTTAAGCTCATCGTCTCCAGCTGCAAAGGTACAGAAACCTTTCTGTGTTTTGATGTCGTGTGTGAGAAAACATCACTTTTTTCTGTAAACTTGTGTTATCATTGTCCTTCATTGAAAATGACACAATCTTTCATTTCATTGTTCAGATGCCGAACACCAAGGCATTCCGTCGCTCTCTGGCCATGAAACGACACCTGGAGCAAAAACGGGATTGGACACCTTTTCCACCTCGGAAGGACTTTGAACGTTGTGAGTACTTCCACGTTCATGATTTCATGTTCTGCCTGTGATGTTATGTTGTATTCCAAATAAATCTTACAAAAACATATTTAGATTTTTCTTTTTTGTCAATTTACACAGGGCGCGGTACTGGTCAGCGACCTGGGTGCGAAGATGGCCCGTTTTGCTCCTGACTGACAAAACAGTGCAAGTTCGTTCTTAAGGCCCAGCAACCAGACAAGAAGGTATGGGTCGTGATTTTGTCAAGCCACGAGTTTCTTTATGTTTTTGTTCTGGTGGTGGGAGACTCACATCTCTGTCCACTTGTGGATGGTTTTGTGTTCTCTCCCCGGGCAACAACCTTGAACACGGGCTTGTAACAGACTCCGCCCAGGATTTTGCTGCGCTACTGGCAACTGTGTTGGACCGCTGGCCCAAGGTTTGTTTATCTGCTGTGACAAACAAATTTGAACACATGAATGTCATCGCCACTTTGTTTTATCAATATCAAGTAATTCCATGATCCATAGTTCAATAACAAGAATATTCATGAATTTATTTTGCATTTTTATGTTTGTTTGGGTTTGTTTTTTTTATATACAACTATTTTGTAGGTGTTTGTGCTTGACTTTCCACCTCGCCTGACTGTCAAGCCAGAACTACAAACAGCGCTACGTCAAGTATATCATCGTGTTGCTGCACGCATGGGTGTGTAAAATACATATTTTTGTTGTATTTTTTTCTCTTCAGTGACACTGTGCTAACCGATATTTCTTAGAATTGTGTGATTACATAATTGATTATGTGACACTTCTTCCAGGTGTAACATTTGTGTATATGGCCGATCACCTCCCCCTTCGTCAGCTGTACATGGTGGTGTTATGATGGTGTAAGTTTTGCCTTCTTCAGCCTTACTTGCTCTTCATTTGATTTGACAAATATGTGTTAACATGTTGTTTTCTGTTCAGGTGCACCTCAGGACTGATTTTGGTGGAGCGTCTGCATGCTGCAGTGCTCCATCAGCTCGCACCCCCTTCACCTAGATCAGGGGTGTTGTGCCACAACCAATCATCGCCCAGGGTGTCTCCCAGAGTGGTTGTGACAGGTCCTGTCTACATGCCAGTGTATGGACCTGCTCCTGAATGGACTCTTGTTGGACAGGAGGTTGAGGTAACCTGTTCATCCCTCTTTTTTTTCCCCCCCAATCGTGTATTTGTCAAACTGTGCAACTTTTTATTTTAAAAATGAACACTTATCCTAAGTTGACTCTGATTTCCTCTCCTCTTTTTTTTATAGACAGTACCAACAGCTGTTGAGACTGCATTTTACACAGACATCCCGTCCAATCCCGTGTGGTTCAGTGAGGCTGTGCTCCTGGACCACATGGAGACCGTCGTGGAGTCATCTGGCAGGGTTTCCCCAGCTGCCACGGTAACATTCACACAATTATTCATACACTTATCAACTAGGGGTGGGTGAAAAAAAAAATCAATATTGCAATATATTGTTGTGCTTTCTGTCGCAATAAATAATCGATACGCTGACGGCAAATATCAATATTTTTTTCCAAACACCACCTGTCCACCTGTCCCGGGAAAGATAAAATCTCTCCCGGGACACAATTTGTCCCGTTTTTTGTGGAAAATGACAAAACCTCATTTAATTTCCGTCTGTGGTCTAGATAGGGTTGCCAACCCTCCCGTAAAATACGCGATTGTCCCATATTTGGCAACTAAAAAGCCTGTCCCGTAATGAACTGATGGGGGACGCACTTCACTTTGTCCCGTATATTTCGGGGACGCGGTTATTTATTTATTTATTTTGTCTGCATCATTTCTTTTATTGATTTTCAGAATCGGGGCAGTGAAAGGATTTTTTTCCCTCTTTCATCTTCCCGTCGGTTTGTATATCCCAAGTCCCCAAGTTGAGATAAGACAAGTTGCTACTGACTTTACATTACCAGAAAGCACTGTCCTTGTTTACATGAAAGTTATTAATGTTCATGCACTTTAATATGTTTGCTTGTGCAGTGCACGTTTGTTTGTACATTATACAAAGTTTTGGAATAAATGCAAGATCACAGGCATTTTCCTTTTTATGGGTATTCTTTTCTTTTTCAGTCACATATCGTCGGCAAAATTTCGAAGATATCGAAGATATCGTGTGTCGTGATGTTGTCATTATCGTGGGACAAATATCGTCACAGTATCGAATCGTGGGTTAGCCGTATCGCCCCACCCCTATTATCAACACAAGATCACATATGTACAGTACATGTACAGTTTAATTAGTGTGTTACTTTGTTTATGAATTAATTTCTTTATGTTCTTCCAGATGTCTAGCCTGAGACGTCGATCAGCACGCGTTGCCTCAAAAACCAAAACAAACCAGTGACATGTTGGTATTTGGGATATGTGTATTTCATTGTGTGCATCTTTGTGATAGGACAATAAATGCAGTTCTTTAAACGTTACTTTGTGTCCTTGTATTTGCAGGTGTGGGCAACACGTTCAACTGTCCACATGACTGAGTCTGCCTCCAGCAATGTCACAGCAGTGCAGCAGGTTTGTACTTATTCATTTCCACTTCATCACCTGTGTGTGTTTTCTAGGCTTTACACCGATCTTATCGGCTGTATCGGATCGGCCGATATTTGGCATTTTTTGAAACGTTCATGATCGGGCGTCATGTCATGAATCACCGATCAATGACGTCATGGTCGTGTTGAAACTTTTTTAATCTGTCTCATTTCCTCCAAAGTAGTTTCACAGCATCGACATGTTTATTTGTTTGTATCCGAGTGTTATGTAAATGTATAGATTTGGGTTTACATTGTTGTCAGTTCCTTTTGTCTGCTGTGTGTCCATTTGGGCACTAGATGGCGCAGTAGATCCTGTGTTCCCTTTTTTTTGCTTGTTCCAGGTGCGGAAAGGTGATTGGCTGGTGCCAATATTAAAGGAGGAGGACTTCAACACCTCGGTCTCTTTGTCCTTCTCCCAGCTCCCAACCAGAGGCCATGTGCTGCAGCAGCAGCATTCTGTGTTCAGCCATCAATTCTGTTTTGTAATCTATTTCAGTTCCCTTTGTGTCCACGTAGCCCGTAGGGGAGGGAAGCCATTTGTGTTGTGACCCTTTTCTCCTGTGTTTTAGTGAAGGAGGTTAGTTTGACTGTCATTTATTTGATTGTTTTCTTCATAGGTAAGATCCATAAGAGAGCCATTTTGTTTGTTGTTTTGGCCATGCCCTCCCTGACGCCAGTGAAATGATGGTGACGTTTAATAAAAACCATCCTGTGGACGAAGCACCTTTGTCTAATTTGAGAGCTGGGAGAAGGGGGGGGGCCTTTATGTTGTGTCCTGGTTCCCCCTAGGCCGGGGCATAACACCGAGGGCTAATGATTCATGATTCAAAAACCTTCATTTTCGTCTTCGTGCCTCTTCCTGTTTTGAGTACTGTCGCTATGTGACGGACAGTAAAGTTTCTTTGAATCTTCAATATATGCAACGCTACAGTACCTCGCGGGGGAACTTTGGTAAAAAAATTCAACACCACAAATTTAATCAGGCACTTGGAAAAGATACACACGGAGGACGTTGGATCGGTGATTGGCACAAAAATCGTGACCGTGTAAAGCCTAGTGTTTTCCTTTCTATGTTTATTGGCATAAAATCACATCTTTCTTATTTTAATCAGGTGGAGGTGACGCCACAGATGACCAGAGCTGTGCCCGTGGTTCCTGTGGCTCCCGTGGTTGCCAGCACCAAGCCAGAGGAGGCCAGCACCGTCCAGGAGGCAACACAGAAGATCAACTAAGCTAAGGAGGCTTTTCTTTCTTCTTCTGTTGCCTCTGACTGCTCCGCTCGTTCTACGCCTCGCACATGTGATTTGTGATCCATCATCAGTTAGTACTAGTGAAGATGCAGTGGCAGATCATGGCACTGGTATTAGATTAGCCAAGGTTCTGCATGGTTCTTTTCATCAAGGCGAAACCGGTCACGGTTTAAAATTCCAGCACCAGCTGGCAACAGTGAGTCACTTCAGAAGAGCAAAACTCCTCACTTTGACATGGATAATTCTGACGTAGAGTTTGTCAGTGCTGTGACCAATGAAGAGTGTAACTTCTCTCCCCTTGATGTTGATGTTTGTTTAGACCTTTGCAAAAACTTGAAGATTCATTTGGACTGTGCGAGTTTTCCAATTTCTGATTGCAAAGGCCCATTAGGTTCGCCGTGTACAAATGAGAATGTAGAGGCTGATGGAAACTGCTTCTTCAGAGCCATCAGTCAAGCTGTGACTGGTTTATAGACACAGAAGTGGAAATTCAGGTTGCAGCAGATTGTTTACGATTAGATGTGTACACTTTTATCGATGGTCATGGGTTGAAGTGCAGCTCTTGCAAGAAACAATTCTCACATTGTATATATTTATGGATGTATTTGTTTTATATGGAAGCAGTTACCATAATCCAAATTAAAATAAGAATATAATAACAGAAATGCTTTTTCATTTTAAGAACGAAGCTGCATTATTTGACTCATAATTAAAATGGTTAATAAGTCATTCAATCTGCATTTTCATTTTCTTCTTCAAGACTGCTCATTCTTGTACTTAATTCAAATGAAGGAAAACACATTTGAGATTTAATTTTCAAAACATGCACCAGCAAAGAGTTACCAAAATTCAATATAAAATGTAAAATTAAAAAATGAAAAAGCAATAGCAGAATGCTTTTTCATTTTAAGAACGAAGCTGCATTATTTGACTCATAATTAAAATCATTAATAAATATTCCTATATGCATTTTCATTTTCTTATTCGTGTCGCACCTTTTATGACACAATCAAAAAGAAAACTGAGAGCATTGCTTTTTAATTTTCGTGGTCCTGCCCTGCACAAGAGTTACCACAACTCGAAAACGAAATCGCAATCTCAAAGTAAGCGCGCGGCGCAGGAAAGTGACGTCAGCAGCTCTCCACCTCCGCTGTGGGTATGGCGGTATGACGCCAAGTGTCATTTGCCTCCTGTTATGTGTAAATTCTAATGTTTGTGAATTTAATAAATGTATATATATACTGTATATTTAAAAAAAAAAAAAAAGGTATAGCGGTATGACACCACTTTGCCATCGTTACTTTTCACGTCATTGAAGTTGTCGGTAAACGAGATTTAAATCGCCGAAAAACGTGGACCACTGACGGATCTCGTTGGTCGGACAGATTTGAGCATGGCGCACATTGACACAATTGTTCAAACCCTTCTGGATTTAGCTTCCCAGGTGGAGTTGAATAGTGTATCTGAATTTGATGCTCGGGACCGAGTTGAGCAGGTATTCTGCCGTCCCAGATACGGACGCAAGCAAGGTTGCCCTAGCCAACCTGTTGTCAGTTATGGAACACCTTGATGCACCAGCACAACATCAAAGCTAAAGCTATTTGTTACATGGGTGGAGTAACAGCTGTTCGGCGTCGGCCACCAGTCCATCCGTCGCAGGATGCGATGCAACGGATCATTGCTTCCGTTCGGCGTCGGCCACCAGTCCATCCGACGAAGGATGCGAAGCAACAGATCAATCCGTCGACTGGTGGCAGATGCTGGTGCGAGATCTGTCAGTGGTCCACGTTATTCTGCGATTTAAATCTCGATTACCGGCAACTTCAATGACTTCAATCTTTTTTTTTTCTTTTTAAATAAAAAATTATATATATATATATATATATACATCTTTATTAAATTCACAAACATTAGAATTTACACATAACAG
>NW_027466195.1:997500-1005000 GCF_046127955.1 Nelusetta ayraudi | reverse complement strand
AGTGCTCGAGGAGGTCATCTAGTGCTCAATAAAATGAAGTGCAATGGAAACGTGTTCATTGTTTCATAGATTGTTTGGGATTTGATTCGCCATGCATTTTTGTTGGACAACACTACATGCTTGTATGGTTCAATGCTGACACAATAAAATAAAAATGAAAAATAAAGACGATGTCTCTTTTTTGGCACGACTGATTGTAGTAGACTATAGCTCTTATACTTAGCCTGACAGTTTGTGCAATGAATTATATTATATCCTAAAACAAGACTAAATAGCCCATAGTTTAAAGATATGTTCAATAGTAAGTGTTCAGTGGGTCAGATGTCAAATGTGATCTATTTAAAATGTAGAATAGATGAGCTAAATAACACATATATAATACACATTGATGGGAATTGAACCGTCGCCTCAGTCTTGCAAGTCCAAGATTGTCATAATGTACCACAAACCCAAATCACACTCCCTTTTTCATCGAAGCTGTTTGAGTAGCATTAGCACACCGTGATTCCTCATCAACTACAGGCCTACACTTCAAATAATTATGAGAAAAATCCAACGTAAAGAGAGCACTTCCATTAGGAAATAGTCAACATGAAATTTCGTCTTCTACTGACACCTGCTGGTCAAATTGAATAGTTGCAAATATTGTGAAGAAGTTGTCATCTAATTCTAATCCTAAACAATATGGCCATTCGAAGTCAAGTATTAAGACAATTAATCAGGTTTGTACTGCTTGATTGAACACATTCATCCCGTTCCAGTGCACTAAAACCCACTTCCCTTCAGGACCGTGTCAGCGAAGCCAAAACTTCCTTGAGTGACGCTGTTTCCCAGCATGCAATGCGAGCTAGCGATTCACAATACTATTCCATCACAAACATGGATGTAAAAAATAAAAAGGGATGAAAAGAAAAACGAAACTTCAGGAACACCAACCATTGCAATACAAGCAGAACTGGGCCGAAGTTTGATATTATGTACACTATAATACAGCCTTCTGGTGGACAAGCCATACTATTTAAGCCGTGTCCTCCTATGGAACTTCCGTGGGTGGAAGCTCATCGTAGAGGTCACGTGCTGGTTGCACGTCACTCCACCGATCACCTCAGGGAAGGTCTGAGACAAGATCGTTGCCCTTGCAGGGTATCTGATTCAGGTGAGTATATGGAAAACACGGGTCAATGTGGTCAGTCGTAACAAGAGAAGCTTGCTGGCGAAAATAATGCACTACAAGTGGATGTCACACTTTTTTTTTTTGTTTTGTATGAGCATTTAAAAAAAACAACAACATAATAAAATGGATTTTGACCATGTATGTTTTGGAGTTTATTGAAAGAGGTTAATATATATATGTGCGTGTGTGTGTGTGTAACTTTAACTAACTTATCTACTATCTAGGGATCTATCTACTACTAACTCTCAAAAAACTAACGGATAACCAAGAGCGGGGGGGGGGTTAAAATGAGCACAGTGATGGTTCCGCAGCATAAAGTGTATCTTCAGTCGTCGATTGTATGTGTGGGAGTCCCTCGGGTTCAGCCCAGCTGATTTAGTGTTCGGTGAGAGGACCCTCGCGTCTGTTAAGGGGTAAGTGGCTTTCCAATGTTAAATGAGTAGAGAATAATGTGTCTTTTTTTTTCGTGAATGCTTACATCGTGCTTGTGAAACTGCTCACAAAACTCTTGTCGCCAGCCAGTCTAAAATGAAGCGGCAGTTTGACAAGAAAGCTGTGGCTCGAGTTTTTGAGACAGGCAACCGAGTGTTGGTATTGTTGCCGTTACCCGGTTCCGGTTTGCAGGCTCGTTTTTCTGGTCCGTATGTCGTGGAGCGCAAACTTTCCGATACAGATTATGTAGTGCACACTCCTGATAGAAAACGATCGTCCCGCGTCTGCCACGTCAAAATGTTGAAAAGTTACGCCCGGTTCACACTGGACGTGGAAGCGAAGCGCCGCGCCGAGCGCTTCCATTCAGCGCCCATGTTAATCAATGAGTGTGTTTACATGCAGAGCTTAATCGGACTAAGCAATAATTCTGTTTTCTCGTCCAATCGGAGTTCTCACCTTTGTCCCGTATCCATGCAGCTGAGAAATTCAAATTATTGACGGGAACGTGTCCTCCTCCCAACAGTAGGGGGTGGAGTGAGTCTTTTCAGCCGGTCAGCTGCTTTCGGTTGACATATTACATCATTATGATATAGAATGATAGTTCATAATGTACGTGTTACTTGCTTTGCAGATAAGGTGTACCCTATTTCTTGTGCTCATGGTTATTTTAAAAGGCAGACAAGAACGTTGTTTTCGGAGCAGGTGTTTACACGCACGTGAGTTCTCCGATCATAATCGGACTAAGGCAATAATTCGATTTTCTCTAGTGCCATGTAAACGCACTGAATGTAGTGGTTCAGACCAGACGCGAACAGGCGCGCGGCTCGTGCCATTCATTTCAATGGAAGCGGAAGCGCCACGAAGCGGAGCGCTGACGAATTTCGCGAGCGAGGCTCCAACTGGTTCACACCAGACGCGAACAGCTCTGCGACGGTCGACAAGCGCTTCTGCTCAGCTGCAGTCTTTTTTTCACTCCCACTTGAGCTTCTTTTTTTTTTTCTTCCCCCCTCCCTCGCCCTGTAGCCAGCCCGCTCCGTAGCTTACTTTCGTGTGTGTGTGTGTGTGTGTGTGTGTGTGTGTGTGTGTGTGTGTAAATAAATAGAAACACACACTCAGGTGTCCATCTCAAGACAAGACCTCTTTCATAATGATCATTGACCGGCATCTCTAGGATCAAACAGACGTATTTTGATCAAGTCTTCCTCTGTGTGTGTGTGTGTTTAATCTCTCTCGCACTTTGATACAATGTACTGACAAATATAACATACAAATATGATATATGATCGAAATTTCATTTTGAAATGAGTTTATTTTGAAAATTCACCGGATTTTCTCGTTTTTATTGAGCGACTTCCTGTACTGTAGACGAGGATCGCTCGCGGCTCGCGCACGAAATAGAGCAGACGCCGAAACAACAAATGCATGCCGCGAGCCGCGTGCCTGTTCGCGTCTACTGTGAACCACCACATTGATTAACGTGGGCGTTGAATGAAAGCGCTCGGCGGCGCTTCGCTTCCACGTCCAGTGAACTGACGTTAAATGCATGGCGCGATCCGCGAGGGGAGCCGCGCGCCTGTTCGCGTCTGGTGTGAACTACTACATTGATTAACATGGGCGCCGAATGGAAGAGCTTGGCGCTTCGCGGCGCTTCGTGGCGCTTCCGCGTCTAGTGTGAACTGGGCGCTACGTCGCTTGGAAAAATGTGTCGCCTGAGCCTCCGCCCCCTCCTTGCCCATTGGCGGAGGGAGGGCTCATTGAAAAAAAAAAAAAAAAAAAAAAAATCGGTGTTCCTTCGGCGCGCCTGGGAAACTCTGAAATTATGAATAATTTAAGCTCGTTTTTGTCCCATTTGCCTGCATCAGCCCGTCATGATATTGTTAAATTAATTGAGAGCCACCCACTATTGTTTTCTGACCACCCCCGCCGTACGTCAGTTTTGCACCATGACATAGAAGTAGAGGGACATGCCACAAGTAAGGAGCACGCACACTGAATCAATATTGGGAAGTTAAGAAAGAAGCTTTGGCTCTCCTTCTGACAGTGCCCATCTTGATGTTAATTTTGGGTCAGGTTTTTACAGACCATAATGCCCTCGTAGATGCGGTGGTCTCTGCTCCTACAAGACTTCAATCTCCAGATTTGCCACAGGAAGGGGGGTTGATAATGTGTGGGCAGCTGCGTTATCATGTGTGGACTAGCTGCGGAATTCTTATTTCGTGGGAACTGAGGTTTTTCTTGTTTAATTTTGTTTGTAGGTATGTTAATAGGGTTTAGTTCTTAGGCGAGGGGGTGTTATGACCTACAGGTGGGTCTAGGTGCCTCTATCTTTGTGTCTGTGTGTGTGTGAGAGTGGATGACGCCTTGCAGGTGCGGTCCTGGATGTCGGCTGCTGATTGGACGCGCCACGGCTGAGAAGGAGGAGCAGTCGAGCCAGCCTGACGTCATCCCTCCTCCGCTCCCAACTCTGCAGTTAGTCACTTCTGAAATGGTGTTAGAGCACGCAGCCGTAGGGGTGGGCTGCCATTTTCTTTGTCCCCTCTTTTCTCCTGTTTATTAAGTATGTAGGGAGGTTAGCCTTTCTGTATTTGGGTTCTCTTTCTTTCTTTAGTTAGTTCTTAAGGCGAGCTAGTTGGAGTTTGGTTTATTATTTTGGCCTGGGCCCACCCTGAAGCCTTTGCTGCCCACCGGTTAAGTTGTTTTGTTTATTTCATTTACTGATTAATAAAATGTTTTTTGTTGAAACTGCCAACTGCAGTGAAAAATTAATGAGGCTTGGGAGTGGGGGAAGGTGTCCTACACGTTGCGTCTCGGTCCCCCTAGACGGGACGTAACACAGAGTTTTCGCCGTGACAGCAGGTTGAGCTCCTACCGTGTTACAGGTGACGTCGTCACGTCAGCCTGTTCCATCCCTGCTAAATTCTTTAAAGAACTACCGTAAGTAAACTTTTAAATTATAATACGCTCTACACTAATTGTAATTTCCTGCCCGTGGTTCTATATTGCAACAGTTGACAGCTCATATCAGCAGATAAGCAGCAACAATCTGGGCATTGCGGGTGATTCATAAATGTGTCAGTTCTTATTAATTAGCCCATAAGTGTTGTACACCAGTGTGACACCAAATGCTTGTTGCTGACAGCAGTGAAGAAATGACACTCTAGTGGTTCTGCACATTAGTATAAATAGAGTGATTCTCTATCATTACATCACAGGACGGCGGCACTCTGACAGATTCCATGAACCTGGACACTGATGATCCAGACTCCGGTCCAGATGACACAACAGGCCACAGTGGAAACGGGTCAGAGCATGGACTGGCTGCTGAAAGGATACAGGTAGGTGGCGCTGTCATCCCAAGTTGTGTGGTGTGGAGGATCAGGGCCAAAGTTCCAGATGCTCACAGATGTGACTCTGGATTCAGGAGGAGTGTTTGAAGGCTGGACTCCCAACAGTGATTGGCTGCTGAGGACCTCTCAATCACAATCAGGTTTTTTAGTGGCTGTGAGATTGAAAGTGAGTGAACATCATTAAATAAAGAGCTCCTGCAGGGTCCCAATTTGACAAGTACACTGCTAGGTGTGCTGCTTCGTTTTCACCAAGGCCCTGTAGCATTCATGACTGACATTGAGGGAACGTTTCATCAAGTAAGAGTTTCCAACCAGGATGTAAACTTCTTACGCTTCCTCTGGTGGCCAGATGGGGACATTACAAAGAACCTACAAGAGCACAGGATGCTGGTCCACATCTTTGGGGCAGTGTCATCCCCAAGCTGTGCTTCATTCGCCCTGCTGAAAGCAGCCGACGACAATCAGCATGACTTCCCAGCCGAGGTTATAAACACTGTTTGTCAAAATTTCTACGTGGATGATTGTCTAAAGGCCGTCAGCACGGTGGAACAAGCAATACATCTGTACCAGCAGCTAACAGACCTGTGCGGTAGAGGTGGATTTAATCTCAATAAGTGGGTGAGCAATCATCGCTCGGTGCTGGCCGCCATTCCTGAAGAGCAGAGAGCTAAAGAGGTAAAAACACTTAACCTTGACAGAGACCAGCTCCCTATGGAGAGGGCCCTTGGAGCTCAGTGGGATGTACAGCAAGATACATTCACATTCAGCATCAGAACCAAGCTGGGATGGGATGAGGAAATCCCTCAGGTCATGGTACATCCCATATATAGTTTTTCAAGCGCCAAACTACAACAAAGGAACTCATCTATAACAAATCTACAACCTTGTAAGGGCAAAACCTACTTGTTTTAATTCTGATTAATAAACTAAAGCTTATTCGATTATCATTATGTTGTTTTTTTTAAACGCTCATACAAAACAAAAAAAGTGGAGGGAGAGTAGTCTGAATCGGGTTCTGGAGCATTGCTCTACCTCATCCATCGCACTCATGAGCGTCACATCCACTTGTAGTGCATCATTTCCACCAGCAAGCTTCTCCTGTTCGACCTTCCGCGAGGTGGTTGGTGGGGTGACGAGCACCCAGCACGTGACCTCTACGATGAGCTTCTACCCACGGAAGTGCCATAGGAAGACACGGATTAAATAGTATGGCTTGTCCACCAGAAGGCTGTATTATGGTGTACATAATATAAAACTTCGTCCCAGTTCTGCTTGTATTGCAGTGGTTGGTGTTCCTGAAGTTTCATTTTTCGTCCCTGTTTATTTTTTACATTCATGTTTGTGATGGAATAGTATTGTGAATCGCTAGCTCGCATTGCATGCTGGGAAACAGCGTCACTCAAGGAAGTTTTGGCTTCGCTGACACGGTCCTGAAGGGAAGTGGGTTTTAGTGCACTGGAACGGGATGAATGTGTTCAATCAAGCAGTACAAACCTGATTAATTGTCTTAATACTTCACTTCGAATGGCCATATTGTTTAGGATTAGAATTAGATGACAACTTCTTCACAATATTTGCAACTGTGGTGAATTCTTCTGGTGGATTCAGGTGATGTAGATGTTGAAGGAGTCTTCACTGACACAGACTTAGTTGGATAAAAACTGGTTTATTTCAAAGAAGTCAAGAGTCTGACAGGCACCATGGAAAGCCTGGGGATGTCTCTGGGCCAGATGTGAGCAACTCCGATGATGCTTTGTTCCCATCACCTTTTATACCTCCCAGCAACCAGGGAGGAAGATGCTAGAAGTGGGGGAGAATGTATACATTCCATAGTTGCACCCCCAATGACCATCTGGTTTCAATTTGGTGGACGTTGGCAACCACAAGACCATATATGGACCCTGACGTCCTTAGGGAAGGAGTGCAGCAGCGGGTTCACTGCTGAGTTCACATCAGGCCATACACATAAGATCACATGAGGTCATATGCACAGATTCAGATACTACACAACTATTCAATTTGACCAGCAGGTGTCAGTAGAAGACAAAATTTCATGTTGACTATTTCCTAATGGAAGTGCTCTCTTTTCGTTGGATTTTTCTCATAATTATTTGAAGTGTAGGCCTGTATCTGCACACAATTTGGAATTCGTCCCAGCGCCCTGAGCTGTAAATTTGGACGGTGTAAAATGAAAATGGCCATCTGCAGCAGAATGAAAGTTAGATTGCATTGTCCAGGTAGGAGGACAGCAGTCAGTCATGTTTCACCTCCAGTCAACACGCAGTGGTTCACATGAAGGTCCAAGAGGCCTACAGACCTACACTGAGTCTGGACGTGGCAGTACAGTTGGATCATTGTCTTTGTTGTGTTGTTTGGTCATTGTGATCCAATGTAATGTGAGAGAAGGACGAGTGCAGTTATATTGGAGTGAGTGTAATAGAAGTTATAATGCAGAGTCTTTTTTTATGAAATGTTCTATCACCTGGCATCCATCCATGCATCCATCCATCCATCCATCCATCCATCCATCTTCTGCTGCCGTATCCG
>NW_027466195.1:940000-992500 GCF_046127955.1 Nelusetta ayraudi | reverse complement strand
CAATTTGAATTCTAATTTCTCGGCCATGTATACGCCTTAGTCGGACTATTAACTGGACAACGCAAGTGCGCACGCGCCACCGCACAACTACGTCGTCTAACAAAACAGACAGCGTGAAACAACCAGCAAACGCGAATAAGAATGTTGACATTTGGAGAGAGGATGAGACCGGGGTGGTGCTTTCTCTTCCAAAAGAGATGGACATATTAAAATAACACACAACAGAGACCTTTTTTAAAAGGGTAGCGCAGCAAATGCACGGCTTTGCGCAGCCCTGAACAAATACGTATTCGTTCGTATTTATATTTCTACCTTTTCGTTCACATTTTTTGTAAGTTAGAAGAATTTCAACTTTGTAAATAAAAGCACAGCAAAGAGATGTTTTTCTGATTTGTTTTCATTTCGATAATTTCGCTGTTATTCTCTGGAAACGGCACAAGCTTCCTCCACGGTCGGCACTTTAATGAGCGTGTGTATAACTGAAGACACCGTTCCTTTGCAAAACCTGTACACAAACTCTCCCACCAGTCTGCTCCGAACCCGCATCCAACAAGAACGAGAGTTTGGGGTCCGTGGCGACGGCACAAAGCGTAGCATCGAAGACATTGTGTTGTTTTAGCCCTCCAACAGCAAACAACGTTCTTGTCTCATGGTTATCTTTTAAAATAAGCATGAGCACAAGAAATAGGGTACAGCTTATCTGCAAAGTAAGTAACACGTACATTATGAACTGTCATTCTATATTGTAATGATGTAATATGTCAACCGAAAGCAGCTGACCAGCTGAAAAGGCTCACTCCACCCCCTACTGTTGGGAGGAGGACACGTTCCCGTCAGTAATTCAAATTTCTCAGCTGCATGTATAGGGGGACAAGGTGTGAACTCCGATTGGACGAGAAAACCAAATTATTGCTTAGTCCGATTAAACTCTTCCTGCAACTCCCCAGGTAGCATTGTCCCCCCAATTTTCCTTTATACCCACCATCTGAATTGTCTCCACCTCCGCCAGACCCTCCCCCTCGCCACATCTAGTCTTTTTTTGATAGGCTGCCCTCGCTATTAACCTCCCTCTCATCACAGCTTTAATTGTGTCCCACAGTATGGTAGTGTCTACTGGACTATCTATGTTCTCCTCCATAGAGCATTTAATCTCTTTCTTAACCTCCTCCAGTGTTTTTGGATTATTTAGCATACCCACATTTAATCTCCAAAGTGTGTTTTTCTTCCTCTTATTTAGACAAATAATTAGGTAATTAATACTGTGTCAGGACAAGTCAGTCGTTCCTATTTTACATTCCTCTATTCTGTATCTGTCTGTAATGTTAATAAAAAAAATAGTCCTCTGTAACGGGTGGAGGTCCCTCCAAACATCAAACATCCCAAGTTCGGCTAGAGAGACGTTGACAAGTTTCGACAGGCGGGTCTTGCTTCTGTTGCCATTAGTTGTGTCGAGTTTAGCTTTTAAATCATGTTGATTTAGCTCTTGTTGAGAGAGATGTGTTTCCTGTAGATCAGGCATGGCCAAACTACGGCGTGTCTCTCTCCGTCCCGCGTGAAGGCAGTCAAAAATCTAACCTAACTTAGAAATGACACTTGAACCTGCAATGAGTATTTTAGTCGTTCTAAATGAGTCCAACGTTAGAAAAAAAGGAGCGACCCGGACTTCCCACAGTCTCTTTTCTATTAACATGGGAATTCAATTTGAATAATTTGTCAACTAAAAACACCGGTCATACTAGAACATCCCTACCAGCTTTCTTCCCTTTATTCTCTGAATTTAATCAAAGAATCTTTGAAACTCTTGTAGCTTTTCTCTGGCTCGTGTCGCTGCTGATGCGTAGCCCCTCCAAGATCCCTCCTTGCACTGCCTCTCCGTCGTAGTGCGGGGCACCGAGTGCCGCAGGCCCCTCCGCACCCGTCGCCACCGCCGTCTTCTCCGCCAGGCCGCGTCTCACCAATTCCTCCTTTACCTCCTCTGCGCTGTTGTAGGTTCGAGTTCCCGTATCCCAGTGGGTCCTCATCTTGGTGAATGGCGTCTGGAAGCGGATGCCCTTCTCCTTCAGGATTCT
Source organism: Nelusetta ayraudi (assembly GCF_046127955.1). Taxonomy (NCBI): domain Eukaryota; kingdom Metazoa; phylum Chordata; class Actinopteri; order Tetraodontiformes; family Monacanthidae; genus Nelusetta; species Nelusetta ayraudi. The sequence goes on along the minus strand of NW_027466195.1, from coordinate 990,431 downwards.
TTTAGCAGTGTTGTACTCCTTTCTCTTTTGGACCATCTCTGTCGCGTAATTGTGATGGAATGACGGTACTTTATTCCCCAGTTCTATTTTCTTTGTCCATAGCTCTCTCAGGACCCTCTCTTTGGTAGTAAATTCCAGAAAGTTAACAATGATGGGTCTCGGTTGGGCACCGTCCGCTGGCTTCTGTGCAAGTGAGCGGTGTGCTCTCTGAATTTGGAAATTAAAATGTGCTGGCAGGTGCAGTTTGCTTTTCAGCAGGTCTTCCACAAACTTGGCCACAGATTCTCCCTCCTCTCCTTCAGTGACTCCATAGATACGTAGGTTGTTTCTCCTCGGCCTGGACTCCAGGTCAGTTAACTTGTCCTGAAGAGCTTTTTGTTCTCTCAGTGATATGACCAGAGCTTTTCAATCCGCGACTCAGCCTCGTTGATCTTGCCGGTCTGGAGCTCCTGTTCGGTGATGACTTTCGCAAGTTGTTGATTTATTTCGTCTTTGAAGTCGTCCAAGTCTTTTTCCACGTCGTTCCTCAGTGTTTCTCCAAACGTGCAAAGGACTTCTTTTGGTTCCATTTTTAAATCCCGTATCTCCTTGCTAATAATTTCTATGTCCGAGCCCTTTTTCGCGTCGTTAGTCACGAGGAGTTCGTTTCGCCATCTCCCTCTGTTTCAGAGCAAGCTGGTAGTTCCGCCATATTGTCTGTTACCGTGTTTCTGTTTTGGTTGAATGGAGTTTTCCTTCCCATTCCAACGTTCCCCTGATCACTTTGTAGTTAATATGATATCTGACAATAGTCATTCAAGTTTTCGGGGAGTTTTTACCCTAGACGGTCGAGAGCCCTGGTGTCGCGCAGTCTACCGCTTTATGGCCAAACCAGAAGTCCCTTCCCTCTAGCCTTTTCAAGGGGGAGGTGGCTAGACTCGGCTCTTGTGGGACGAGAAGCAGAAGGCCTGTCCGATCGGGGGGGAAGATGAGATGACATTTTTGTGGGTCAACACAAACTCATCTGCGTGGACAGCAGCCTTGGACAATGACGACACTTTCTGTTCATTCAAGAACATTACCACCTTCTCTGGCAAAGAGTCTTTAAAATCTTCTAAAAGAACGAGCTCACGGAGTGACTCAAAGTCATTTTTGACATCATTAGCTGCACACCATTTATCAAAGAGGTTGCTTTTCTCCCATGCAAACTCGACAAAGGTTTGACCACTAGATTTTCTATGGTTCCTAAATTTTTGCCGGTAGGGCTCAGGAACAAGCTCATAAGCAGGAAAAATTGCTTCCTTTCCAACATCATATTGCAGGCTGTCTTCTAAGAAAAGAGCAGACACCAACTCCTGTGCTTTTCCCACCCGCTTGCATTGGAGAAGGACAGGCCACATGTCTCTTGGCCAGTTGAGTGGCGAAGCTATTCGCTCCAAGGCACTGAAGTATGAATCAACTTCTGCCTCACGAAATGCTGGCACCAAAAAAATGTTTTTACTGGGGCTGGGCAATGTAGTGGAGGGAGGAGGATTGTTTAATTTGAACGATCAAACTCCCTAAGGAATGAAACGGAATGCCAAATATATAAACATGGATTTTACATGCAATTCTTAGTCTGACCGCTAGAGGGACTCCGAGGAGACAGGGACGACGCGTGACGCCGTCCCTGCTCCCACGGAAGGACCGACTCGGAACAGAGGAAAGAATATTTGATCTGAAAATTTACGGAGCACCACCTGCTCTTGGTTGTTAGTGTGAGCAAGAAACACTAGAATCAGTCTCAGTACCGTTTCACCTTAATGGTGAGGCGTGTGTGACTGGAAACGGACCCTAAACTGAGACCTAAAGTAGCAAAATAAAAGGGAAAGAAAAATTATGACCTATCGGCTGTTGGAACAGCCAACCAGACTGTTTACGGGCTTTAGAATTTAAGACTAAATTTATTATGATGCATACCAGACTTCAGAACAAAAGCGAGTGACGAGGCTTACGTTGGATGAGCGTCGGCCCGTAGGTGATTGGGAGATCGCTGCTTGATGGTCCTCCAAGGTGGTCCTGGGAGATGGTACCGGGCCGTTCGGGTCCGGCAGCGCGCAGGAAGCTCAGATGGATGCACCAAGCTCAGACGCTGGAAGCCCGTTCTGCTGTTGTCTGGGAGATGTCTTCACTGGCAGTTCAGCATCGACGTGCGCTCTTCTTTGCGTAATCCGAGATAAGTGCGGTGATCAAACAAACTACTCGGTTACTTCGAAGGCGCGACGTTGAGCCAATTAAAAACAGAAAAAGGAAAAATGACAAAAATCGGTCTCGAGATTGTGGAAGGAAAAATTGAAAAAGGTAAAAATTAAAATGAAAGTAGCGGTCTCGGAACGAGTCTCAGGGCTGTCAGCTGCCGCTTAAATTGAGCAAAGAGTTGGCTTAATGCCGAGGCAAAAATGATTTAAACAAAAATGAACAATTACGACAAAAACGAACTAAGTACGAGAGGGAAAACAAACGAAAACAAGGCCTTCACAAAACGAGGGATGAGAAATTTCTGAACGGCAGAGTGAAATTCACTAGCTTAAAGTTTCGGGACGGGGGTGGTATCCCGCTCTCCGAGAGCCAATCAAGAGGCCGTTCAGACCCTAAAACTGGTAGGTCCGCCTATACCAGTTGCGTATGATGAGCATGTATGTAGTGTAGGTTTCGTTGCTGATAAATCAATAAACCAATAAAACCGACAATGACTGAAACAAGCACAGGATGAAGAAACACAATCACATAGCCCCTTTTTTTTGAACTGGGACAACCTTAAGAAGAAGGGAAGAACGAAAACGAAATAACTAAGCAGATAGAAACGACATTATCTTTACAAGCATATTGAACCGTCTTAATTATAAAGTACCAAATATATCAACATATGTATAAACCTAATCTAAACACACATACCTGAAAATGAGATTTTAATGAAACAGGGTAACAAAGGCATAAACAAATCTTTATTTTATTTTTGCCGACATAACTATAGACATATGAAACACAGATTACCAACGTATATGAGTGTATGTATCTATATCTATATATATGTATGTATATATATATATATATATATGTATATGTATATATATATATATATATGTATATGTATATATATATATATATATGTATATATATATATATATATATATATATATATATATATATATGTATGTATGTATGTATGTATGTATGTATGTATATGTATGTATGTATGTATGTATGTATGTATGTATATATATATATATATATATATATATATATATATATGTATGTATGTATGTGTATATATATGTATGTATGTATGTGTATATATATATGTATGTATGTATGTGTATATATATATGTATGTATGTATGTGTATATATATATATATGTATGTATGTATGTGTATATATATATATATGTATGTATATATATATATATATATATATATATATATATATGTATACATATATATATATATATATATATATGTATGTATACATATATATATATATATATATATATGTATATATATATATGTATGTATACATATATATATATATATATATATATATATATATATATATATATATACATATATATATATATATATATATGTATATATATATATATATATATATACATATATATGTGCATATGTATATGCATATGTATATGCACATATATGGCACAACTATGGCACACGAGTGTGCCATAGTTGTAACCCTAATGAGAGTGAAAGTTGTTAGAGTGTAGCATGGGGCATGTAAGAGAAATGTGGGAAGGAAAGAATTAACTGTGTAACGCAGAGGGAGATAAACTGATGAAACGTTTGTCCAAGTCTACATCAACCCCCCAGAGGCACTTCCTATTCCTGCCTCTTGAAGGCACTGTGGCTCCACCTGAAGTTCCATTGTACATCTCCTTCAGGATGGAATCCTGGGTTGGCCAAACCTTGAGCTAGGGAAACCATTCAAAGTCCATTTGTGCTTTAATTTTGACAACAATTGTGAATACGTGAGTTTGAAGTGTCCCTGTGGAGAAGAAAATACCGTTTTTAACATTTTAAAATTTTGCAAATGTGAGTCCTTCATGAACATCTGGTGTTGTTGTTCAAAGCTGAGGAATGTCCTGGAGCAGATAAGAGTCGTAAACTTTGGGGATAGTTCCAAGCAGGACCCCTCGTTCCTGGCGCCAGGTCCCCTTGGACTGACTCCCCCCTGTGATTTGTGGGGAAAGTGTTTTCCTAAAGTGGGTATTTTACGGTCTCTCCTGACCCCAAATGAGATCTGATCATCAGAAGAGTCGCATCACAGCCAATCGGGTACCACCTCTGCGTCCTCCCAACGTGGTTCATCGGAAGGCCGTGCTGCAATAAATTCCTATTGTCCTGTGAAAAGAAGATTAGGCCCAGATGCGGCACTACAGCAACGATTAAAAATTTTAATCGCAATTAATCGCATGATTTACCTGATCAATCACGATTAATCACGTTGTATACGCAAAAGCCAATAATGAATTTAAAAGAAGTCTTTCATACACTTTAATTTAAATGTTCTGCCATATAAACGAAAGCACCATAACATTTATCGTGCAAACACTTAACATCAGCACTTTACACAGAAACATTTTTAATGTAAATCTAAAGTTAAAAAAAACGCAAATACAAAATTAAAGCTTATTGCCAATGCCAGGGCATTACTGTTATCCTGTTCCTTATGAAAAATAAAAAAAATCTACCTACAAAATCCTGAGCCACAATAATAACGGGCAATTTCTGAGGTAACAGCAGAAACATTTTTCTTTTATCAGGACGACACAAAAACTTGTTTCTCACCGATCTCTCACTAAAGGCAGGAATATTCAATATGCATAACCAGTCTGCGTTCCCTTGCAAATGTCCCAGTTAGAAAGGGTGAGGCACAAAAACGTTCACTTTTGGGTTTTTCTTCACAGGGGACTAGAATGTAAAGTCCACATTTATACTGGAGTTCCTTTGGAGAATCTCACTCAACTCAGTGCAGTTTGTCAGTTCCTGGAACTTGACGGCCAGTTATTTTAAATGTACTGACATATGAATTAAAGTGCCATAACATTTACTGTGCAAACACACTATTAACATCAGCATTTTTGAAAAATTAGCAGATAAGAAAAAAAAAAGTGTAAATTTAAACTCAACTTAAACAATGTTATCAAAGCAATACAAAATTAAAGCTGTAAGCAGCGTTTGCGGGACTGAGCCCACCTGGCCACTGCCTGCCGTGACGTCCGCCACCTGGCCACGAGCCCCCGACACCCGCCAACGCTTCCCAACGCCTGGCGATTCCGCCCGAAACCCGCCGATGCCCCATTCCTGACGCCGACGCCTGCTGATGACACATCAAGCACTGACTTGACATTACTGACTTGACATTTAGAAACATTTGATTTCTAAATGTGATTGATTACTGTATCATTTTGGAGATAATAAGCCTTAAAGTTGGCTTTTTGTTTTGTTTTGCGACAGCTCCAATATTCCATTTTTACTGTACAATAACATCAAATTGCTCCATAAGCTCTGTCAATGGTTGGTACAGTTGACCTCAGGACAACCTTGAATATATCTTCAATCATTATAAGGCATATTTAATGTACCATTTTGGAGATATTAAGCCTCAAAGTTGTTGTTTTCCTTTTTTTTTTTTTAGCTTTTCAAACAGGCAAAAAGGGCCCAGTACTCAATTTTTTCCTGTACAGTAACATTGCTTTGTTCCATAATTTCTGTCAGTGGTTGGTACAGTTGACCTGAGGAACACCCTGACTATATCCTCAGTCATTATCAAGCATATGTACAGTATCATTTTGGAGATATTAAGCCTTAAAGTTGGATTTTTTTTTTTTTTTTCCAACAGCTCCAATATTCCATTTTTACTGTACAATAACATCAGATTGCTCCATAAGCTCTGGCAATGGTTGGTACAGTTGACCTCAGGACAACCTTGAATATATCTTCTCTTAATATTCTTGAATATTCTCACTTAATGTACCAGCTCCTTCCTGTAGACATGATATGTACAGTTAGTTATTCTTTGTTTGACGCAAGTGTTATATTAATTTCCTACTATCCGTACTGGTACTTCTTGTTAATTTGAAATAAACACTAACAGCATAATGTCAAAACAAAAACTGAACAAGTCAAACAGGAGCAGATCAGAAAACAAGGAGGCTTTGTACTAAAATCTGGATAAAATATAAACAGGGAGTTGTCTAATGTCGTCAAGGAAGCCAACATTACGTTACCTGATGATCAGCATGTTGACTCAGAAAATCCTCAGGCTCCTGCTGCGACATTTCATTTGGGGCGACGGTTGTGACTTCACTGCTGGTCCCGTGAGAAACTCAAATCGGTCCCTCACGTTTGTGTTGCGTGGCATGGGTTAGGACATTGACAGGCATTATAGTGTGGTTGTGTGCACCAAATCGGACTCGGCTTCTAGCTCGATAGCCGTGCATAATTTATGCAAACGCAATGCTCTGTTTACATGAACTCACGGAGTCCGACTCCTTGCACGTGCTCATCTCGACTCGATGGATTTATGAGCTTGATGACAAGTGTCACAAGTGTGTATTTTGTATTGGCTTGATGTACTGCAATTCTAGTCATGTGAACAAGCAATTAGCATTCCTAGTTATATGTGGCATGACGAAATACTGTACTACCAAGTTTGTATTGCAGTATCTTCAGTTTATGGGGTAGAGGGTGCTCAAATTGGATTGATTGAAGATGTAGTTTAGGTACAATTTGCTTGTTTTTATCAAAATTTAAGTTGATTGCAGTTCAAGGTGGCACAATCCTATCAGATGTTGTCATTTTGTCACGAAGAACACTGGTATTTGATGATTATTACCATAAGTACCACCATGTTGCAGGCATTGTGGTTACAAGTTTCACTCCAATTTTGATTGTTGTCTGTATGACTAGCAATCCGTTGAGCTGTCTAGGGTTATCATTCAGATAAGGTGTCACAACTTTTAATTGCATGGGAACTTTGGGATCCATGGCAGATGGGCATTGTAAAAAAACGGATCTTGAGCCGGAAGGCCAGCTTGTCCTAATTGTGACCTTAATATGATGATTTTTTTTCCCTGCCAGATTGAGGAGAAATTAAATGGACATCCAAACCGGGGCCAATCATGGATGAGCTGGATGATGTCACAGTATCAATTTTAAATGGTATGTCATGTGTAGGTATGAAAAAATTTCCATTACTGTGATTTGTCCGCTAAGTAATTAAAATAACTGTATGCTGACACTGATTTCAAAAAGAAGTATTTTACAAATTTGAGACAAAATGTCTAAACTGAATTGCATTTACAATTAATTCTGATAACAGAAATTGGCACAAAACAAACTTGGTTTGACTTGTCAAGTTGAATTAAATTCATTAGTTAAAAAAATGTATGAGTTGTTAAGTGTAAAAGGTTTGTTAATGATTGGACTGTCTTTATAGCTGCCAACATCGATGAAGTCTTGCTCCACACCCTCCGTCGTGATGATTTGAGAGACCTTTTTCCTGGACCAGAACACTTTCTCAGGAGGAAACGGATTTGGGCCCTTATTAGTGTAGATGTGATTGGTTACCTACTTTGCTCTGAAAACATCGAGCATAACACTTTTTTTTTCTTTTTTCCTAATTGGGTCTATTGTTTCTCTCTTGTTCATAATGTTTTGGATCTGGTTTCCTCTCGGCTGAGAATTCCACCGTACCAAGACTGCACCGAATGAAGCCAGGAACTGTGTCTTCATTCTGCATCCATTTGACTGATTTACTGATTTGTCTCCTCCATTTCATCAGCCAAAGATGGTCTGACAGCACAGGCCAGACATTATCAGACCCTGCAGGAGCTGTACAAGAAACCAAAACCCAACCAAGATGCTGTCTCCCACATTCTTGACCTGCAGTTTCAAGCAAGAAGATCCTTCATTGATAGTGATGTTCTGAAAGAACAGGACAAGGCCAACAAAGATGGCTGGATGCATATTCATGTGTCAAGGATCTTTATCGTGTAAGTGATTAACTTGTTTTGGTTTATGATGAAAAGCAAGCATTTTTGCAGATTTTAACACTGACTTGCATTATAGGTGATGAATGAGCTGCGGCGCATTCTGGATAAGGGCAACCGAAAATTCATTGATGAACTAAAAAAAGAGATGGGAAGACTTCTGCACCAATGTGTAATTTTATGGTGTTTGGAAAAAAAATGAAGTGATGAAGCCACGCATAACGCTGGATGTAGGTGACTCATTTTGCTGTGTCTCTAATTGACTGTGTAGCTGTTTCCTGGGACATAGGATGGTTTATGTTGCGCTGAATGAATAGATGCAGAATGGTAATACTCTTCATGCTGAAAAAATAAGATTTTTTTTGTGATCAACACAAACCTAATAAGACTCATTTTTAGGAAGACTAACTTTGAACTCAAAGTTGATTTGTTCTATTCCAGTGGAATATTCCATCGCGCTGCTCAGGCCACTCCCCACACTCTTTCCTTCACCAAGTCCACCACCGAAGAAGCTGGGACATGCCAGTGAGGCACTGCTTCATGTCATTCAGGTGAAAGTTTGTTCGCATTTTCTCACATTCAACACTTCATAGTTCCATGCATGGATGTGGCGTTTCCTTCTTCTTTTTCTTTAGCCAACAGAAGATCCCACAATGTACTCGCAGAAGAGGTCTTTCTGCACCTCTGTGTTGCTGTTTGATGGGACCCGCTGTCTCATCTGTCTTGGAGCCACTCCCGCCACCACGCTTGCCAAGGAAGACTTGAGTGACGGTCTGCTTCATCTGATGGGTTACTACTATGCCCTGCACCTCACATATCCAAAAGTGTGTGGCAACCCTTCTCTCTGTCATTCAGACAGAAGTGCTACAGGACACTATCCATGAGTGAGACACCACAGCCTCATACAAAAAAGACCATGGCAGAATGGAAAGATTTTATTGGGGAGTAGAGCTGTGTACTAGGCATAGGTAGTGATACACTCCCCTGGTAGTTGTAACTTGAGGGTGGGTGGGAGTCTGTTGGAACAAACATGTTATCAGGATATAGCAACACTATATGCTGTCCCCATGCTGTTTTTTTGTTTTTTTGTGTGTAACTGAGTGTCAGGGAATCTGAATCAATATTCAATAATGATGACGGTGAATATTGTAACAATTGTTACTTGCGTTCTAGAAATGATTTCTAGCCTGTTCTTTCTCAATTTAAGTGTTTATTTCTTAGATATATTTTGCAGTGTGTGGACACCGAGGGGAGCTCTAGAATTGGCTCATTCAACTGACCAACGAGCCAATCAGCAGCGGCGTCACAGGCCCTCCTCCTTCTTTGTTCTCTCTCTCACTTTGACTTCGGCACTGGACAGCCAGGTTTGTGGAGGGAAGGTTGGAACAAGGTAAGGACAGGGTACCCCATACATTCATGTACGTAGAGTCACTAAGTCTTAAACTCACCAGGTTTGTATCGCTTATCGATAACCGTAATGCCATACAAGTCTATGAGGGTCAAAGGTCAACTTTGTCCTAGGGACATGGAGCCACTTTCAGGTTCATCAGGATCCTCCTGGACACACCCACGCCAAATTTGGGGCTTCTAGCCCATGAGGAACCCCAAAACCCTCACTCTAATTCCAGCCTCATCGCTAAACCCTAATGCAGTGCAAGTCTATGAAGGTCAAAGCTCAACTTTGTCCAAGAGACATCAAGTGTTTTTTCATGAATCATTCATAAATGTTAAGAGTTTGCTTTGTGGAGAATTCACAATAAAAATACATTGACACTGTCAAGATGGACTCAAGCACTATTATTGAACTATACTGTATTTTTAGAGTGATGTGAAGCTTTTGACAAGCGCTGCGCAAAGGAGGCCCATTTGTTTTTGTTTTTTTGAAGGGGGCCCAAAATTCCTGGCGGCGCCCCTGAGCGGGCATCTCCAGCACTAAGGCAGTGGAGCTGCCGGCCACGAGAGAAGAATTAACCAGTCCATTGAAACCATTTGTTTGGTCTAGTTAGTGGCAACAGTCCTTTGAGGATCTTAAGTGCCTTCTCAGCTGTAACCCTTTCGTGTCTGCTCCAAATTTTTCCTCATTGGCTAGAAGCCCCAAATCTAGCGTGGGCGCTTCTTGGGGGCTCCTGATGAAAAAGCAAGTGGCCCCAAGTCTCTAGGACAAAGTTGAAATTTCACCCCATAGACTTGTATGGCATTAGGGTTAGGGTCCAAGAGTACACATACACATTTTCTTTTGCTTTATTGATTTAAGCTCATCGTCTCCAGCTGCAAAGGTACAGAAACCTTTCTGTGTTTTGATGTCGTGTGTGAGAAAACATCACTTTTTTCTGTAAACTTGTGTTATCATTGTCCTTCATTGGAAATGACACAATCTTTCATTTCATTGTTCAGATGCCGAACACCGAGGCATTCCGTCGCTCTCTGGCCATGAAACGACGCCTGGAGCAAAAGCGGGATTGGACACCTTTTCCACCTCGGAAGGACTTTGAACGTCGTGAGTACTTCCACGTTCATGATTTCATGTTCTGCCTGTGTTATGTTGTATTCCAAATAAATCTTACAAAAACATATTTAGATTTTTCTTTTTTGTCAATTTACACAGGGCGCGGTACTGGTCAGCGACCTGGGTGCGAAGATGGCCCGTTTTGCTCCTGACTGACTAAACAGTGCAAGTTCGTTCTTAAGGCCCAGCAACCAGACAAGAAGGTATGGGTCGTGATTTTGTCAAGCCACGAGTTTCTTTATGTTTTTGTTCTGGTGGTGGGAGACTCACATCTCTGTCCACTTGTGGATGGTTTAGTGTTCTCGCCCCGGGCAACAACCTTGAACACGGGCTTGTAACAGACTCCGCCCAGGATTTTGCTGCGCTACTGGCAACTGTGTTGGACCGCTGGCCCAAGGTTTGTTTATCTGCTGTGACAAACAAATTTGAACACATGAATGTCATCGCCACTTTGTTTTATCAATATCAAGTAATTCCATGATCCATAGTTCAATAACAAGAATATTCATGAATTTATTTTGCATTTTTATGTTTGTTTGGGTTTTTTTTTTTATACAACTATTTTGTAGGTGTTTGTGCTTGACTTTCCACCTCGCCTGACTGTCAAGCCAGAACTACAAACAGCGCTACGTCAATTATATCATCGTGTTGCTGCACGCATGGGTGTGTAAAATACATATTTTTGTTGTATTTTTTTCTCTTCAGTGACACTGTGCTAACAGGTATTTCTTAGTATTGTGTGATTACACAATTGATTATGTGACACTTCTTCCAGGTTTAACATTTGTGTATATGGCCGATCACCTCCCCCTTCGTCAGCTGTACATGGTGGTGTTATGATGGTGTAAGTTTTGCCTTCTTCAGCCTTACTTGCTCTTCATTTGATATGACAAATATGTGTTAACATGTTGTTTTCTGTTTAGGTGCACCTCAGGACTGATTTTGGTGGAGCGTCTGCATGCTGCATGCTCCATCAGCTCGCACCCCCTTCACCTAGGCCAGGGGTGTTGTGTCACAACCAATCATCGCCCAGGGTGTCTCCCAGAGTGGTTGTGACAGGTCCTGTCTACATGCCAGTGTATGGACCTGCTCCTGAATGGACTCTTGTTGGACAGGAGGTTGAGGTAACCTGTTCATCCCTCTTCCCCCCGCCCCCCCCCCAATCGTGTATTTGTCAAACAGTGCAACTTTTTATTTTAAAAATGAACACTTACCCTAAGTTGACTCTGATTTCCTCTCCTCTTTTTTATAGACAGTACCAACAGCTGTTGAGACTGCATTTCACACAGACATCCCGTCCAATCCCGTGTGGTTCAGTGAGGCTAAGGCTTAATCTCTCCTGTCCTGTTTGTGGGGGCGCTAATCCCGTAAGAGTCAAGTAGGCTTAAGCAGCGGCCGGTGAATAAGACGAGTTAACAACGGAAGAGCACATGCAAGAACGACGGAAAATACCAACAACGGAAAACAAATCAAAGACCCACCCGCAAGTTACCACTCTAAAGTGTGGACCCACTTTGGCTTTTACGAGACGGATGACGGGAGGAAACTTCATAAAGAATATGCAATCTGCAACAACTGTTTTGCGTAGGTAAAATACAATGGCAACACTACGAATCTGCAGAGCTGCCTGTGTTCAGTCCCGGGAAAGATAAAATCTCTCCCGGGACACAATTTGTCCCGTTTTTTAGGGAAAATGACAAAACCTCATTTAATTTCCGTCTGTGGTCTAGATAGGGTTGCCAACCCTCCCGTAAAATACGCAATTGTCCCATATTTGTCAACTAAAAAGCCTGTCCCATAATGAACTGATGGGGGATGCACTTCACTTTGTCCCGTATATTTTGGGGACGCGTTTATTTATTTATTTATTTTGTCTGCATCATTTTTTTATTGATTTTCAGAATCGGGGCAGTGAAAGGATTTTTTTCCCTCTTTCATCTTCCCGTCGGTTTGTATATCCCAAGTCCCCAAGTTGAGATAAGACAAGTTGCTACTGACTTTACATTACCAGAAAGCACTGTCCTTGTTTACATGAAAGTTATTAATGTTCATGCACTTTAATATGTTTGCTTGTGCAGTGCACGTTTGTTTGTACATTATACAAAGTTTTGGAATAAATGCAAGATCACAGGCATTTTCCTTTTTATGGGTATTTTTTTCTTTTTCAGTCACATATCGTCTGCAAAATTTCGAAGATATCGAAGATATCGAAGATATCGTGTGTCGTGATGTTGTCATTATCGTGGGCCAAATATCGTCACAGTATCGAATCGTGGGTTAGCCGTATCGCCCCACCCCTATTATCAACACAAGATCGCATATGTACAGTACATGTACAGTTTAATTAGTGTGTTACTTTGTTTATGAATTCATTTCTTTATGTTCTTCCAGATGTCCAGCCTGAGACGTCGATCAGCACGCGTTGCCTCAAAAACCAAAACACACAAACAAACACAGACATGTTGGTATTTGGGATATGTGTATTTCATTGTGTGCATCTTTGTGATAGGACAATAAATGCAGTTCTTTAAACGTTACTTTGTGTCCTTGTATTTGCAGGTGTGGGCAACACGTTCAACTGTCCACATGACTGAGTCTGCCTCCAGCAATGTCACAGCAGTGCAGCAGGTTTGTACTTATTCATTTCCACTTCATCACCTGTGTGTTTTCTAGGCTTTACACTGATCTTATCGGCTGTATCGGATCGGCCGATATTTGGCATTTTTTGAAACGTTCATGATCGGGCGTCATGTCATGAATCACCGATCCGATCAATGACGTCATGGTCGTGTTGAAACTTTTTTAATCTGTCTCATTTCCTCCAAAGTAGTTTCACAGCATCGACATGTTTATTTGTTTGTATCCGAGTGTTATGTAAATCTATAGATTTGGGTTTACATTGTTTTCAGTTCCTTTTGTCTGCTGTGTGTCCGTTTGGGCACTAGATGGCGAAGTACATCCTGTGTTCCCTTTTTTTTGCTTGTTCCAGGTGCGGAAAGGTGATTGGCTGGTGCCAATATTTAAGGAGGAGGACTTCAACACCTCGGTCTCTTTGTCCTTCTCCCAGCTCCCAACCAGAGGCCATGTGCCGCAGCAGCAGCAATCTGTGTTCAGCCATCAATTCTGTTTTGTAATCTATTTCAGTTCCCTTTGTGTCCACGTAGCCCGTAGGGGAGGGAAGCCATTTGTGTTGTGACCCTTTTCTCCTGTGTTTTAGTTGAGGAGGTTAGTTTGACTGTCATTTATTTGATTGTTTTCTTCATAGGTAAGATCCATAAGAGAGCCATTTAGTTTGTTGTTTTGGCCATGCCCTCCCTGACGCCAGTGCAATGATGGTGACGTTTAATAAAAACCATCCTGTGGACGAAGCACCTTTGTCTAATTTGAGAGCTGGGAGAAGGGGGGGAGCCTTTATGTTGTGTCCTGGTTCCCCCTAGGCCGGGGCATAACACCGAGAGCTAATGATTCATGATTCAAAAACCTTCATTTTCGTCTTCGTGCCTCTTCCTGTTTTGAGTACTGTCGCTATGTGACGGACAATAAAGTTTCTTTGAATCTGCAATATATGCAACGCTACAGTACCTCGCGGGGGAACTTTGGCAAAAAGTTTCAACACCACAAATTTAATCAGGCACTTGGAAAAGATACACACGGAGGAGCATGTCGAGTTCAAGAAACACGCGGAGAAAGAAAAAGAAAAGCAAACTCTGAAATGGATGCTAAAGCAAACAACTTTAGACGGTGCTCGTGAGAAGGCAAGGGGTGTACAGAAACAAGTATTTATTGCCCCTAACGTGATCGGATTGGTGATCGGTGATCGGTTTATTTAAACTCACTGATCGGTGATCGGCACAAAAATCGTGATCGTGTAAAGCCTCGTGTTCTGTGTTCACAAGAAAAACGCATATAAAAAAAAGTGGTGCGCAAAAGCAGGGTAGTGACAGAATTAATGCACATTATTGATATCTGTCGCGTGTGTACCTGCACATGCATGCTTATTAACACACGGGTACTGTGGAATATATTTTTTACTCACTTAAAGTGGGAACTGCATTGCACTCAGTGTTGAGCAGCTCCCCCTGGTGTTAAACTGAAGAAGTGCAATACACTCAGGCAAAAGTTGAAGTGCGGCCCATATTCTATTCTATTTATAACATTTGTTGCGGGCCAATTAAAAATGGACTGCGGGCCGCAGTTGGCCCGTGGGCCGTAGTTTGGACACCCCTGCTCTAAAGCATCGTATTAAGGTGACAGTGTCATTGTATGGGCATTGCGTATGACAATGTCCATTGTTTGTATTATTAATTTACTGCACTACTGTGCTAAGGTGGTAGGCCAAGTGCTAAATCTGGCCTCCAACATGCTTTTTACTCTTTCACAGATGACATACTCATCATTTCGGTTCTGAACAGTCATGAACATGAATCACAAAACATATTTTGTTTTTTGTTTTTGTTTTTTCATGTGTCACTTTAACAGAGACAACACCATCTGTAATTACTATGTTTGGTTGTATCCCCTGGCAGGCAAAGATAGATGGAAGAGACATCTCTCTGGGTGGAAAATGGGACTGGCTTGTCTGTGGATGGTGGAGGCTCGCTGGGCTCATCAATCCGTCCATCCATTCACCTTGTTCGTCTCATCTTGACTGCAGCACGCCACTGTGGAGGCTTGACATAACACACATTAGATTAATAACAGAAAAGCAAAATGTGACTTATGGTGTATTATTTAGTGTGCTTCAGTTGTAATTCTCATAATAATGACTGTTTTGCTGGCTTCACACAATATATATAATTGGCCTGTCTTAGTTAAAAGCCCACTCACCACGACAAGGTGCAGGCCAAGAGTGGGAACACAAACACAGACCAGAAACGAACAGGACAAATCCAGACAAGACTACAAAAAACACAAACACAAATATCAATCACTTTGACCACTATCTTTTTTCACAAGAACTTTTATTTCTTTACAAATTGAACCTTAGATTGTGTCACAACAAACTAAATAAACCCTTGAAACAGCCAACAAAACATGAAACAACACTTCATCAATATTATAATGAGTATCCTCATAAATGATTTCAAGATAACTTTGAACACTTTCTCACAAAAACATTTTTACGTCTGCCGTAACGATTTTCAGGGTTTTTTTCATGTGAATATTTTAACATTGAACATGTTAACTGAACAATCAATGTAAAATCCCTTCATTGACGAAATGAAAATGTAAATAACGTGTGTGTGTGTGTGTGTGTGTGTGTGTGTGTGCGTGCGCGTGTGTGTAAATGCCTTTGTAAATATTTGTAATATTTTTTTTTTTTAACTTCCAGGTCAGAACTTGTTTTCCATAATACAAGCTAACGTTTGGTTGTTGTTTTTTTTTTTTAACAATAAGACAAAGCCAGGTGCAAGGAATGGACCCATGTAAAGGTTGTTTTACACAACAGAATGCGACTAACTATTGACTACTAGTACTACTAATAAGACTACTAATAGTACATGAGTACTACTATTCAATCAATACACACAACACACAGTATGGTTTACACTACTGATGGTAAACGTGGACCAGCTTGGTGAATTTATTTCGAACATAATCTTTCTTTCAAGATTCTGTCTCTCTCTTCGCCAAATGGTGCATCCTAATTGTACAATGAATGCTGGGTGCCATTTTTACCAAGGTGTGCACGTGGTTGTCATCCACCGTGGTTTCAAACACGTGGTTGTGCAGCCCTGGGAAAAGATTTTTGCCAGCACTGTAGCTTAGGACTTCCTTTGTGATAGCTGTTGCGAAGCCATGACCCTTGGGAATCCTGCCTGGGGATGTTTTCAAAAGTCTTGTGTACAAATAGTCCTGTACAGACAGCAATTATTCCTGCTGATGGCTTCTGCAAACCTCCCTTGTTTTTCAAGAGAAGGAAGGGACGGACTGTGGAATCAGATGTTAGTGCGTCATGGCAAGGAATGCAGTTATGTCTAACTTTATTTTTTTTTGACTACAAAGCCAGAAATGTAAGTGATAACAGCCTCTTTGTACTCAGACACTATTTCTACATTTGGGCAGATGGGATAATCATGCTCAGTCTCGGGTTGATCAACAGGTTTTTTTTTGTGTACACACATCGACAGGTGCAAGAGAAAGGGAGGAACTTTCAGGGAGGAACTTTCATTTTTTTTAGTTCTGATGAAATAAATAGACCAATCATTTCATTACTTTGTCTGCTTTCCGAAGAGGTTATTAATTAAAAAATATGTGTGGCAGTACTGTTATGGTCCATAGAGAGTTGCTTCAAAGAATTATCATTTATTATTCAGTGGCACATTGCTCACCTGTTTAATACACAAATAATAGTATATTAATATAATAATAATAATAATAATAATAATAATAATAATAATAATAATAATAATAATAATGATGATAATAATAATAATAATAATAATAATAATAATAATAATAATAATAATAATAATAATAATGATAATCATCATCATCATCATCATTATTATTTATAAAATTTCAAAACATCGTCAGTTGTTCCGTAAAAAATACAGTCATTTCCATGTTGAATTTTGTACGGTTCGTGAGCGCGCACGTCTGTCAGTGACGGTCTCCACACTGACACAACTGCGCATGCTCTATTATCCCGTCAATGCGGAAGTCAAAAAGTTTTTGGGAGCCATGCGCTGGGTGAGCAACTTCATTGAAAGGAATGGGACGCCATCTTGGACTCTGGGGGCTTGCCGCACTGTCACGCAGGTTGTGACGTGGAGGGCCGGCGACGCACAGGTATGACGTGATGACTGACAGCTACCATTCGTTCCCGTTTGCAAGAGGATTAAAAACAAACAGACACCATAATGGCATCAAAAAGGAGTTATCCCAGCGGTGCGGACAAACGGAAGGAAAAGAAAACTGATCAAGAAAAACTTGCAAAAGGGAAAGGTAAGTTATTTGTTTGTGATGTGGGCTGGAGAGGTGGAGGGGAAACGCTGTTGTCGTCCCCCCCAAGTTTGTTTATTTGTCCTGCTAGCCAGCTAGCTAGCTAGCATCGGATAAATGTTAGCTGGCTGGCTAATATTTCTTCGTCATGAATCAGCGTTTTTGTTTGTTTTATGAAAGTTGACCATGTCCTGCCAAGTTGGCCTATCCTGCCATGGGAATGACTGATTGACTCCACACCCGTTTATTCACATTCTAACAGGGAGGGCGGGAGGGAGGGTATGTTGTAGTTGTTGTTGTAGTCAGTCCCCTGTTATTGTTCAGTGGAAGTTGTCTCTCACATATTTGACTCTTAATGTTATTTTAGCCTTAACTTAGGATGAATTTACTAAGCTTAGTTTGTATTTTGTAGGCCCTTAATTAGAAATGTGCTACTGTTTTATAATTCAAAGAAATATTTTATGGAAATACTTTATTTGGCATGGTGTTGACTATTTTAGACTGTTGTGGCAGTGGGTCATTTATCTTAGTTTTATTACTTTAACTAGTACAGTGTGTAAAGTAATGCCAAAAACTCTTAAAAATGACAGTTTTGTAATTGGGTAAAAGCTTTAAAGGGACACTGCAACCATAATGTTTAATTTAAAAACAAATGAATTTTTAATTTTCCTATATTACTGCAACATCACTGTAATAATAAAATAGGAAAATGCGCTTCTGATCTGTTTTGCTTGATGATCTAATGAGCTTTGTCTCTGCAGGAGCAATTCTAAAATATGTTGGCGCTCCAGACATTGAGCCAGAGGGATCTCCCGAACATCCTGACCAGGAAGCTCCAGGACCAACACGTTCCTCAGAAGCTCCTTCTGTCCAGGTGAATAATGTGTGTTATTCTTAGTAGCTAAGCTGATAAGTGTGGGATGAAACTAAGGCAATTAAGCATTATTTTGATTGTTGGTTTGCTTTTTAGTGTTGCACTTGTTGGTTTGTTGGATTTTCTTATTTAAAGTAAGCATATTTTTTTTTTATGAATACTCAATCTGTTGTATTTATTGACATATAGAGGATTCTTTTCCTAGTATTATAGTGTTTGTTTGTTTTTAAATCAGTTTAACTTGCCTGAGTTGCTCAACTGAAGATGTTTAATTTTACCTGTTGCCTGTTTTGCTTACTAGGTGTAATAGATTGTGGAATCTTAGTAGACCTTAGTAGACGCACACTGCTGAGAGTGGCAGCAATCAGCTCCGATAACCGTGGTGCTTGTAAATAAGGCAAATGCGCCATCTAGTGGGATGCAGCATGTTTATTCGTGTTGGAGCAATGACAAGTACTACTAACAAAACAAAAGATGCACAGGGTAAAAAAAATAATCATAAACTCAAGCCCAACAAAGATAACAGATGGGCATAACTGTAACATTACATAGTAATGATTACTAGTACTACCAAAATATATATATTTTACTTTTCAACTCCAACTTGAACTATTCATCCCCCTTTTTCAGCAGCCATTAAGACAAAAGGATGACACTTATGCATTGCATCAAACTGTGATGCACAAAATCAATTAAATTAAATCAAAACAATAAATAAAGTGTGCATTAAACAGGGGGCAGTGCAATACAGTACAGGACTCAACTGATATAGTGCAGTTAGGCAGTATAGCCTATAACAGCTGTTCAGCATCCATAGTAATCCACAGTCAGTGCCATAATCATCCAGTCAGTGTCATATTCATCCATAGTCAGTATAATATATATGATATCGCGCAGACCCTCGTCCTCCACCACATTAATTGGCCTGCAAGCCGTAGCCACACCCATTTAGCCCCCGCTGTTGAAAGTTGGCGTGTGGTGGACGCGGCCAGCGGTCTCCGTGCCACACCATCCAACGTGGTTTGCTTTACCTCAGAAGGGGGCGGAGGGCTCTCCGCGTCAGCTGTATGCTTCGCAGACAAGTGAAACGTAAGACTGCTCGTACTCCGGTGGAAACTAAATACAGCTTTACAGTAAATGCATATCACTTTTGTCCTGTCAAGACTGCCATCTGGCAGGGTTTTGAAGTGGAACTTTCCATTTACAATTGACGCCTTATCCATGTTAGTCCTTCCTAGTGCTCATCTACGCTCAGTGTCTTTTTCTTTTTTTTGTTGTGCTTACAAGCCGGCTGCAAGCGTGTGACTGTGTACTGTGAGTCAATTCATTTCCCGTTTCCACAATCTACGGAGCGGCCAAAGGTTCAAAAAGCACTTTAATTAATTAATTGAATTAATTAACTATGTGGCAGGTGGGTTTGCCCCCACCTTCGCGTCATCAATCACACCTGCGCCGGAGTGCAATCTTTGCGTCCCTCAGTGCGTTTACATGGTACTAGAGAAATTTGAATTATTGCCTTCGTCCGATTCTGATCGGAGTTTGAGAACTCCGATTGGAATCGGAGAACTCCGATTGAGACACCCAGATAATGCAATTGGAATTCTAATTTCTCGGCCATGTATACGCCTTAGTCGGATTATTAACTGGACAACGCAAGTGCGCACGCGCCACCGCACAACTACGTCGTCTTGTTAGACGAAACAGACAAAACAGACGGCGCAAAACAACCAGCAAACGCGAATACGAATGTTGACATTTGGAGAGAGGATGAGACCGGGGCGATGCTTTCTCTTCTAAAAGAGATGGACATATTAAAATAACACGCAACGGAGACCTTTTTAAAAAGGGTAGCGCAGCAAATGCAGGGCTCCGGCTTTGCGCAGCCCTGAACAAATACGTATTCCTTTGTATTTATATTTCTACCTTTTCGTTCACATTTTTTGTAAGTTAGAAGAATTTCAACTTTGTAAATAAAAGCACAGCAAAGAGATGTTTTTCTGATTTGTTTTCATTTCGATAATTTCGCTGTTATTCTGCTGGAAACGGCGTGCAGCGGCACAAGCTTCCTCCACGGTCGGCACTTTAATGAGCGTGTGTATAACTGAAGACACCGTTCCTTTGCAAAACCTGTACACAAACTCTCCCACCAGTCTGCGCAGAACCGGCATCCAACAAGAACGAGAGTTTCGGGTCCGTGGCGACGGCACAAAGCGTAGCATCGAAGACATTGTGTTGTTGTAGCCCTCCAACAGTAAACAATGTTCTTGTCTCATGGTTATCTTTTAAGATAACCATGAGCACAAGAAATAGGGTACAGCTTATCTGCAAAGTAAGTAACACGTACATTATGAACTATCATTCTATATCATAATGATGTAATATGTCAACCGAAAGCAGCTGACCAGCTGAAAAGGCTCACTCCACCCCCTACTGTTGGGAGGAGGACACGTTCCCGTCAGTGATTCAAATTTCTCAGCTGCATGTATAGGGGGACAAGGTGAGAACTCCGTTTGGACGAGAAAACCAAATTATTGCTTAGTCCGATTAAGCTCTGCATGTAAACGCACTGATTACACCTGCGCCAGAGTGCAGAGTGAAAGCAGCTCTTTTAAAAACAAGCGCAGGCTGGAGTCAGCACTCTGTCCTCTGGCGTGTCCACGCTGAGAACTCTGTCCTTCGCAGTTCTTAGCATTTCGGCTAGCAATCCCAGAGCGGGCTGGGCCATAAGCACAGCCGGAGGAGGAACCCTGGCGGGTGCCCGTTCATCGGGAGGTGGCGCTGTGTGTGCGTGATCGTTGTGCATTCACCGCTTGGCTGTTAAAGCCGGAGCCCCCCCCCCAGTTGAACACCGGTGCGCCGAGACGGGTACTGGAAGGACGCTGGTCTCAACCCCCTGCCTGGGTGCAGTCGCTCCGTCTTCCTCTGTTTTCGCCATTCCCCTCTGTTACTGTTGCGGTGGCGATGTCCAATGTCGCAATCAATTGCCGCACCAGTCTAGCCGGGTAACAGCGGTGTCACCACCACAACGCGGACACTTTTCCTTTGATTTTGGTTTATTTGGTTTAGACAATTCAGTTTGTCTGTTTCTTTTGTTAGCGTAACCACTTTCTTTGGTTGGTTTTCTTTTCTTTGTTTTGTTGTGAAATTTTGGTGAAACTTTGGGTTTTCTATTGAGTAGCGATTTTGTTATAGTTTGATTTCCTTTTTTAGTTCATTAATATCTTGTTCCATAGTGATCGTTACCTTTTTGTTTTGGGTTTTGGTCCTGTGTGTGTGTGTGTGTGTGTGTGTGTGTGTGTGTGTGTGTGTGTGTGTGTGTGTGTGTGTGTGTGTGTGTGTGTGTGTGTGTGTGTGTGTGTGTGTGTGTGTGTGTGCGCGCGCGAAGAATAAATAAAAGTTTTCCTTTAGTTCTAACTGTTTAACGCTTGCCTGGGTGTCTCAAGGTATTAGTATGTTAATTTTGTTCTCTTTTCTTTAGGACAGGAGTTGGCGTAGCGTGAATTTTGGTTTGTAGTGATTCCCTTAGCTTTGTTTATTCCCTTTTTTGAGTTTTCTTTGGTTTCTTTGGCCCTGTTCCCCTTATTTTCTTATGTTGAACAGTCTTTTTGGTATGGTACTTATTTCCTTGACACTCAGGCAGCTAAACCTGGTCTATTTTAAATTGTTGTCAAATAAAGCTGTTTCATTGGAAGTCCGTCTCGTCCTCTTAAATTTCAAAGCGTAACGAACCTGTGTAGCCCGAGGAATTTTATTATAGTTTATTTCCTGGGGTGCAACTCCCCAGGTGGCATTGTCAGGCAACCCCCCCCCACCCCCCCCACCCCCCCAATTTTCCTTTATACCCACCATCTGAATTGTCTCCACCTCCGCCAGACCCTCCCCCTCGCCACATCTAGTCTTTTTTTGATAGGCTGCCCTCGCTATTAACCTCCCTCTCATCACAGCTTTAATTGTGTCCCACAGTATGGTAGTGTCTACTGGACTATCTATGTTCTCCTCCATAGAGCATTTAATCTCTTTCTTAACCTCCTCCAGTGTTTTTGGATTATTTAGCATACCCACATTTAATCTCCAAAGTGTGTTTTTCTTCCTCTTATTTAGACAAATAATAAGGTAATTAATACTGTGTCAGTACAAGTCAGTCGTTCCTATTTTACATTCCTCTATTCTGTATCTGTCTGTAATGTTAATAAAAAAAATAGTCCTCTGTAACGGGTGGAGGTCCCTCCAAACATCAAACATCCCTAGTTTGGCTAGAGAGACGTTGACAAGTTTCGACAGGCGGGTCTGACTTCTGTTGCCATTAGTTGTGTCGAGTTTAGCTTTTAAATCATGTTGATTTAGCTCTTGTTGAGAGAGATGTGTTTCCTGTAGATCAGGCATGGCCAAACTACGGCGTGTCTCTGTCCGGCCCGCGTGAAGGCAGTCAAAAATCTAACCTAACTTAGAAATGACACTTGAACCTGCAATGAGTATTTTAGTCGTTCTAAATGAGTCCAACGTTAGAAAAAAAGGAGCGACCCGGACTTCCCACAGTCTCTTTTCTATTAACATGGGAATTCAATTTTAATAATTTGTCAACTAAAAACACCGGTCATACTAGATCATCCCTACCAGCTTTCTTCCCTGTATTCTCTGAATTTAATCAAAGAATCTTTGAAACTCTTGTAGCTTTTCTCTGGCTCGTGTCGCTGCTGATGCGTAGCCCCTCCAGGATCCCTCCTTGCACTGCCACTCCGTCGTAGTGCGGGGCACCGAGTGCCGCAGGCCCCTCCGCACCCGTCGCCACCGCCGTCTTCTCCGCCAGGCCGCGTCTCGCCAATTCCTCCTTTACCTCCTCTGCGCTGTTGTAGGTTCGAGTTCCCGTATCCCAGTGGGTCCTCATCTTGGTGAATGGCGTCTGGAAGCGGATGCCCTTCTCCTTCAGGATTCTTTTAGCAGTGTTGTACTCCTTTCTCTTTTGGACCATCTCTGTCGCGTAATCGTGATGGAATGACGGTACTTTATTCCCCAGTTCTATTTTCTTTGTCCATAGCTCTCTCAGGACCCTCTCTTTGGTAGTAAATTCCAGAAAGTTAACAATGATGGGTCTCGGTTGGGCACCGTCCGCTGGCTTCTGTGCAAATGAGCGGTGTGCTCTCTGAATTTGGAAATTAAAATGTGCTGGCAGGTGCAGTTTGCTTTTCAGCAGGTCTTCCACAAACTTGGCCACAGATTCTCCCTCCTCTCCTTCAGTGACTCCATAGATACGTAGGTTGTTTCTCCTCGGCCTGGACTCCAGGTCAGTTAACTTGTCCTGAAGAGCTTTTTGTTCTCTCAGTGATATGACCAGAGCGTCATTAGCTTCCTGTGCCCAACGTTCTAGCTTTTCAATCCGCGACTCAGCCTCGTTGATCTTGCTGGTTTGGAGCTCCTGTTCGGTGATGACTTTCGCAAGTTGTTGATTTATTTCGTCTTTGAAGTCGTCCAAGTCTTTTTCCACGTCGTTCCTCAGTGTTTCTCCAAACGTGCGAAGGACTTCTTTTGATTCCATTTTTAAATCCCGTATCTCCTTGCTAATAATTTCTATGTCCGAGCCCTTTTTCGCGTCGTTAGTCACGAGGAGTTCGTTTCGCCATCTCTCTCTGTTTCAGAGGAAGCTGGTAGTTCCGCCATATTGTCTGTTACCGTGTTTCTGTTTTGGTTGAATCGAGTTTTCCTTCCCATTCCAACGTTCCCCTGATCACTTTGTAGTTAATATGATATCTGACAATAGTTATTCAAGTTTTCGGGGAGTTTTTACCCTGGATGGTCGAGAGCCCTGGTGTCGCGCAGTCTACTGCTTTATGGCCAAACCAGAAGTCCCTTCCCTCTAGCCTTTTCAAGGGGGAGGTGGCTAGTCTCGGCTCTTGTGGGACAAGAAGCAGAAGGCGTGTCCGATCGGGGGGGAAGATGAGATGACATTTTTGTGGGTCAACACAAACTCATCTGCGAGGACAGCAGCCTTGGACAATGACGACACTTTCTGTTCATTCAAGAATATTACCACCTTCTCTGGCAAAGAGTCTTTAAAATCTTCTAAAAGAACGAGCTCACGGAGTGACTCAAAGTCATTTTTGACATCATTAGCTGCACACCATTTATCAAAGAGGTTGCTTTTCTCCCATGCAAACTCGACAAAACTTTGACCACTAGATTTTCTATGGTTCCTAAATTTTTGCCGGTAGGGCTCAGGAACAAGCTCATAAGCAGGAAATATTGCTTCCTTTCCAACATCATATTGCAGGCTGTCTTCTAAGAAAAGAGCAGACACCAACTCCTGTGCTTTTCCCACCCGCTTGCATTGGAGAAGGACAGGCCACATGTCTCTTGGCCAGTTGAGTGGCGAAGCTATTCGCTCCAAGGCACTGAAGTATGAATCAACTTCTGCCTCACGAAATGCTGGCACCAGAAAAATGTTTTTACTGGGGCTGGGCAACGATTAAAAATTTTAATCGCAATTAATCGCATGATTTACCTGATCAATCACGATTATTCACGTCGTATACGCAAAAGCCAATAATGAATTTAAAAGAAGTCTTTCATACACTTTAATTTAAATGTTCTGCCATATAAACGAAAGCACCATAACATTTATCGTCCAAACACTTAACATCAGCACTTTACACAGAAACATTTTTAATGTAAATCTAAAGTTAAAAAAAATGCAAATACAAAATTAAAGCTTATTGCCAATGCCAGGGCATTACTGTTATCCTGTTCCTTATGAAAAATAAAAATAAATCTACCTCCAAAATCCTGAGCCACAATAATAACAGGCAATTTCTGAGGTAACAGCAGAAACATTTTTCTTTTATCAGGGAGCAGCATAACCAGTCTGCGTTCCCTTGCAAATGTCCCAGTTAGAAAGGGTGAGGCACAAAAACGTTCACTTTTGGGTTTTTCTTCACAGGGGACTAGAATGTAAAGTCCACATTTATACTGGAGTTCCTTTGGAGAATCTCACTCAACTCAGTGCAGTTTGTCAGTTCCTGGAACTTGATGGCCAGTTATTTTAAATGTACTGCCATATGAATTAAAGTGCCATAACATATACTGTGCAAACACACTTTTAACATCAGCATTTTTGAACAATTAGCAGCTAAGAAAAAAAAATAGTGTAAATTTAAACTGAACTTAAACAATGTTATCAAAGCAATACAAAATTAAAGCTGTAAGCAGCGTTTGCGGGACTGAGCCCACCTGGCCACTGCCTGCCGTGACGTCCGCCACCTGGCCACGAGCCCCCGACACCCGCCGACGCTTCCCAACGCCTGGCGATTCCGCCCGAAACCCGCCGATGCCCCATTACTGACGCCGACGCCTGCTGATGACACATCAAGCACTGACTTGACATTACTGACTTGACATTTAGAAACATTTGATTTCTAAATGTGATTGATTACTGTATCATTTTGGAGATAATAAGCCTTAAAGTTGGCTTTTTGTTTTGTTTTGCGACAGCTCCAATATTCCATGTTTACTGTACAATAACATCAAATTGCTCCATAAGCTGTCAATGGTTGGTACAGTTGACCTCAGGACAACCTTGAATATATCTTCTCTTAATATTCTTGAATATTCTCACTTAATGTACCAGCTCCTTCCTGTAAACATGATATGTACAGTTAGTTATTCTTTGTTTGACGCAAGTGTTATATTAAGTTCCTACTATCTGTACCGGTACTTCTTGTTAATTTGAAATAAACACTAACGGCATAATGTCAAAACAAAAACCGAACAAGTCAAAGATCATAAAACAAGGAGGCTTTGTACTAAAATATGAATAAAATATAAACAGGGAGTTGTCTAATGTCGTCAAGGAAGCCAACATTACGTTACCTGTTGATCAGCATGTTGACTCAGAAAATCCTCTGGCTCCTGCTGCGACATTTCATTTGGGGCGACGGTTGTGACTTCACTGCTGGTCCCGTGAGAAACTCAAATCGGTTCTTCACGTTTGTTGCGTGGCATGGGTTAGGACATTGAGAGGCATTATAGTGTGGTTGTGTGCACCAAATCGGACTCGGCTTCTAGCTCGATAGCCGTGCATAATTTACGCAAACGCAATGCTCTGTTTATGTGAACTCACGGAGTCCGACTCCTTGCACGTGCTCATCTCGACTCGATGGATTTATGAACTTGATGACAAGTGTGTATTTTGTATTGGATTGATGTACTGCAATTCTAGTCATGTGAACAAGCAATTAGTATTCCTAGTTATATGTGGCATGACGAAATACTGTACTACCAAGTTTGTATTGCAGTATCTTCAGTTTATGGGGTAGAGGGTGCTCAAATTGGATTGATTGAAGATGTAGTTTAGGTACAATTTGCTTGTTTTTATCAATATTTAAGTTGATTGCAGTTCAAGGTGGCACAATCCTATCAGATGTTGTCATTTTGTCACGAAGAACACTGGTATTTGTTGATTATTACCATAAGTACCACCATGTTGCAGGCATTGTGGTTACAAGTTTCACTCCAATTTTGATTGTTGTCTGTATGACTAGCAATCCGTTGAGCTGTCTAGGGTTATCATTCAGATAAGGTGTCACAACTTTTAATTGCATGGGAACTTTGGGATCCATAGCAGATGGGCATTGTAAAAAAACGGATCTTGAGTCGGAAGGCTAGCTTGTCCTAATTGTGACCTTAATATGATGATTTTTTTTCCCCTGCCAGATTGAGGAGAAATTAAATGGACATCCAAACCGGGGCCAATAATGGATGAGCTGGATGATGTCACAGTATCAATTTTAAATGGTATGTCATGTGTATGATTTGTCCGCTAAGTAATTAAAATAACTGTATGCTGACACTGATTTCAAAAAGAAGTATTTTACAAATTTGAGACAAAATGTCTAAACTGAATTGCATTTACAATTAATTCTGATAACAGAAATTGGCACAAAACAAACTTGGTTTGACTTGTCAAGTTGAATTAAATTCATTAGTTAAAAAATGTATGAGTTGTTAAGTGTAAAAGGTTTGTTCATGATTGGACTGTCTTTATAGCTGCCAACATCGATGAAGTCTTGCTCCACACCCTCAGTCGTGATGATTTGAGAGACCTTTTTCCTGGACCAGAACACTTTCTCAGGAGGAAACGGATTTGGGCCCTTATTAGTGTAGATGTGATTGGTTACCTACTTTGCTCTGAAAACATCGAGCATAACACTTTTTTTTTCTTTTTTCCTAATTGTGTCTATTGTTTCTCTCTTGTTCATAATGTTTTGGATCTGGTTTCCTCTCGGCTGAGAATTCCACCGTACCAGACAAGGCTGCCCCGAATGAAGCCAGGAACTGTGTCTTCACCAGGAGGAACATCTCCAATCGTTCCTCAGACATCCACTCCTTTGGTGAAAAGCAGCCCAAAGAGGACCCTACAGCTTCCTGCTCCTCCACAATATGTTGTCTATACTAGACATGGGCAAACCCCGGCCCGCGGGCCACATCCGGCCCGCTGCGTGTCTCTGTCCGGCCCGCGTGAAGCCTTTCATAACCCCCCAACACCGCACCCCCCAACGAAACTTTGTCGGCACGTAACTTTGCCGAGTTAGTGTAGCGCGATAGCGATAGCGTGCTTCCCCCCCGTCAACGAGGTGTAGTTACAGAATTAGTCCGGGTGCAGAATCGTTCCCGGCAGAAGTGACTGCCGATACGGCAACTCCATTGGGACATACCTCTACATCGCGTTCGAACGTGATATATGGATAGATCGCGGTACGTTTATAGAGTTGCCGTATGTGACGTAATTGGCAGTCGCCTCTGTCCAGTGGGCGAATGCCAACAACGTCACATACGGCAACTCTATTAGGACAAACTACATCGGTTGATTAAGGTTATCTTTTTTTTTCTGTCAATCCCTGGCGTATTTACAGTACTTTGTATTATATTGTATACACGAAATTCTCTCACAATCTATCTATCTATCACCCGCTAAATAGCGTTTTGACCGTGATCTATCCATATATCACGTTCGACCGCGATGTAGAGGTATTTCCCAATGGAGTTGCCGTATCGGGCAGTCACTACACCCAGAACGATTCTGCACCCGGACTAATTCTGTACCTACCTACAACCCCCCCCTTCCGTGGCCCGCCGACTCGATGCAGGTCTGTCATGTGGCCCGTTGCTAAAAAAGTTTGCCCACCCTCTATACAGACAGTGAGTTGGAGCAAGCTCGTAAGCACTACTTCCAGATGGCCCGCACTGCCAGTGAGGGGAAATGTGTCATGTTCAAAGAGCTGAGATGCAGGCTGGTGAGAAACACTGTCACCAGCATGATCTCTATCTTGAGAGCCAGTCAGCAAGGAGAGGGGGTCTGGTACCCTTCTAAGCATGAAGTCACTGCAATGTCTCAAAGACTAGTGGATTATTATCCCATGCTGAAGGATTAAGACAAAACAATGAAACATGTAAGTGATTATATTATTTTGCGCACTTAGATTTTGAAGCGTGTGGTTATTTTTGGCTGATACTTTTTTTATCTGTGCATGTTCACTTTCCATCTTTATTTGTTCTTTCAATGAGTGAAATTTTATTTACCAAGCGAGCACTTACAAGAATCTTCACAAGAGATTCACCAGAGAGGGGCCACAAGAAGAAAAGGCATCGCATTGACTTCTCAGCAAGTGACCAAGAAGAAGATCATGATGCAGACTCAATTGGTGGATCAACAATTATTTTGTGTCACACACCAGGGCGCAGTTCTGATAATGGCCACACTTCACATAAGTAGAAACATGTCCATTTTAATAATAATGATAATGTATGAAAGCTAGGCAATGTTATGATAGTTTTGGATATCATGATATATGACAGGCATTTTTACATTTGAATTGTCATTTGATATATTTTGATGCTCCAAACAATTTCATCCATTTGACTGATTTACTGATTTGTCTCCTCCATTTCATCAGCCAAAGATGGTCTGACAGCACAGGCCAGACATTATCAGACCCTGCAGGAGCTGTACAAGAAACCAAAACCCAACCAAGATGCTGTCTCCCAAATTCTTGACCTGCAGTTTCAAGCAAGAAGATCCTTCATCGATAGTGATGTTCTGAAAGAACAGGACAAGGCCAACAAAGATCCTGGATGCATATCCATGTGTCAAGGATCTTTATCGTGTAAGTGATTAACTTGTTTTGGTTTATGATGAAAAGCAAGCATTTTTGCAGATTTTAACACTGACTTGCATTATAGGCGATGAATGAGCTGCGGCGCATTCTGGATAAGGGCAACAGAAAATTAATTGATGAACTAAAAAAAGAGATGGGAAGACTTCTGCACCAATGTGTAATTTTATGGTGTTTGGAAAAAAAATGAAGTGATGAAGCCACGCATAACGCTGGATGTAGGTGAGTCATTTTGCTGTGTCTCTAATTGACTGTGTAGCTGTTTCCTTGGACATAGGATGGTTTATGTTGCGCTGAATGAATAGATGCAGAATGGTAATACTCTTCATGCTGAAAAAATAAGATTTTTTTTGTGATCAACACAAACCTAATAAGACTCATTTTTAGGAAGACTAACTTTGAACTCAAAGTTGATTTGTTCTATTCCAGTGGAATATTCCATCGCGCTGCTCAGGGCACTCCCCACACCCTTTCCTTCACCAAGTCCACCACCGAAGAAGCTGGGACATGCCAGTGAGGCACTGCTTCATGTCATTCAGGTGAAAGTTTGTTCGCATTTTCTCACATTCAACACTTCATAGTTCCATGCATGGATGTGGCGTTTCCTTCTTCTTTTTCTTTAGCCAACAGAAGATCCCACAATGTACTCGCAGAAGAGGTCTTTCTGCAAGCCTGTGTTGCTGTTTGATGGGACCCGCTGTCTCATCTGTCTTGGAGCCACGGAAGACTTGAGTGACGGTCTGCTTCATCTGATGGGTTACTACTACGCCCTGCACCTCACATATCCAAAAGTGTGTGGCAACCCATCTCTCTGTCATTCAGATAGAAGTGCTACAGGACACTATCCATGTGTGAGACACCACAGCCTCATACAAAAAAGACCATGGCAGAATGGAAAGATTTTATTGGGGAGTAGAGCTGTGTACTAGGCATAGGTAGTGATACACTCCCCTGGTAGTTGTAACTTGAGGGTGGGTGGGAGTCTGTTGGAACAAACATGTTATCAGTGGTGATAGGAACACAACACTATATGCTGTCCCCATACTGTTTTTGTTTTTTTTATGTCAGGGAATCTGAATCAATATTCAATAATGATGACGGTGAATATTGTAACAACACAACATTACTTGCATTCTAGAAATGATTGCTTGAGATTGTTTTAAGATGCAATGCCTTAGTGACGTTTTTATTACAAGGCAGTAAAGGCACTGTCAGCAATTTAAGTGAAGAAATAGTTGTTGACAATATTAATTCTGTTTGCTGAATTATTTTTTTTTGGGGGGGGGATGGGCGTAGGGGGGGTGGATGCTTTGTCTCATTTTGAGAAAAAAAAGCTAATATTGTGAACACTTAAATTAAGAAGAATTGCACTGTTAGTAGGTCTGGTTTTAAGATCTTTTCATTCAAATTAAGAAAGAAGCAAACGTGAAAAAAGAATTGAGAAGCTAGTATCAAGTTTATTTGACTTAATACAATCCTTGGAATGAGTGCTTTACTGTTTATTTCAAGAGTTTTTCCATTCTTCAAATGCCTAGATATATCGTCTTATTTTAAGAAATCTTACCAAGTCTAAATATCTTACTGCATTGGCAGATAATTTGACTTGTTTCTACCCTGTTCTTTCTCAATTTAAGTGTTAATTTCTTAGAAATATTTTGCAGTATGTGGACACCGAGGGGAGCTCTAGAATTGGCTCATTCAACCGACCAACGAGCCAATCAGCAGCGGCGTCACAGGCCCTCCTCCTTCTTTGTTCTCTCTCTCACTTTGACTTCTGCACTGGACAGCCAGGTTTGTGGAGGGAAGGTTGGAACAAAGTAAGGACGGGGTACCCCATACATTCATGTACGTAGAGTCACTAAGTCTTAAACTCACCAGGTTTGTATCGCTTATCGATAACCCTAATGCCATACAAGTCTATGAGGGTCAAAGGTCAACTTTGTCCTAGGGACATGGGGCCACTTTCAGGTTCATCAGGATCCTCCTGGACACACCCACACCAAATTTGGGGCTTCAAGCCCATGAGGAACCCCGAAACCCTCACTCTAATTCCAGCCTTATCGCTAACCCTAATGCCATACAAGTCTATGAGGGTCAATGGTCAACTTTGTCCTAGAGACATGGGGCCACTTGCTTTTTCATCAGGAGCCCCCAAGAAGCGCACACGCCAAATTTGGGGCTTCTAGTTCTTGAGGAACCCCGAAACCCTAACCCTAATTTCAGCTAACCCTAGTTTCAGCCTTATCGTTAACCCTAATTCAATGCAAGTCTATGGAGGTCAAAGGTCAAATTTTTCCTAGAGACATGGGGCCACTTTCAGGCTCATCAGGATCCTCCTGGACACACCCATGCCAAATTTGGGGCTTCTAGCCCATGAGGAACCCCGAAACCCTCACTCTAATTCCAGCCTTATCGCTAAACCCGAATGCAGTGCAAGTCTATGAAGGTCAAAGCTCAACTTTGTCCGAGAAACATCAAGTGTTTTTTTCATGAATCATTCATCAATGTTAAGAGTTTGCTTTGTGGAGAATTCACAATAAAAATACATTGACACTGTCAAAGATGGACTCAAGCACTATTATTGAACTATACTGTGAGTGATGTGAAGCTTTTGACAAGCTCTGCGCAAAGGAGGCCCATTTGTTTTTGTTTTTTTTCAGGGGGCCCAAAATTTCTGGCGGCGCCCCTGAGCGGGCATCTCCAGCACTAAGGCAGTGGAGCTGCCGGCCACGAGAGAAGAATTAACCAGTCCATTGAAACCATTTGTTTGGTCTAGTGAGTGGCAACAGTCCTTTGAGGATCTTAAGTGCCTTCTCAGCTGTAACCCTTTCGTGTCTGCTCCAAATTTTTCCTCATTGGCTAGAAACCCCAAATCTAGCGTGGGCACTTCTTGGGGGCTCCTGATGAAAAAGCAAGTGTCCCCATGTCTCTAGGACAAAGTTGAAAATTCACCCCATATCCTTGCATTGAATTAGGGTTAACAGTAAGGCTGAAACTAGGGTTAGGGTTAGGGTTAGGGTTAGCTGAAATTCGGGTTAGGGTTTCGGGGTTCCTCAAGTACTAGAAGCCCCAAATTTGGCGTGGGTGCTTCTTGGGGGCTCCTGATGAAAAAGCAAGTGGCCCCATGTCTCTAGGACAAAGTTGAAAATTCACCCCATAGACTTGCATTGAATTAGGGTTAACAATAAGGCTGAAACTAGGGTTAGGGTTAGGCTTCGCTGAAATTAGGGTTAGGGTTTCGGGGTTCCTCAAGTACTAGAAGCCCCAAATTTGGCGTGGGTGCTTCTTGGGGGCTCCTGATGAAAAAGCAAGTGGCCCCATATCTGTAGGACAAAGTTGAAATTTCACCCCATAGACTTGTATGGCATTAGGGTTAGGGTCCAAGAGTACACATACACATTTTCTTTTGCTTTTTTGATTATAGCTCATCGTCTCCAGCTGCAAAGGTACAGAAACCTTTCTGTGTTTTGATGTCGTGTGTGAGAAAACATCACTTTTTTCTGTAAACTTGTGTTATCATTGTCCTTCATTGAAAATGACACAATCTTTCATTTCATTGTTCAGATGCCGAACACCAAGGCATTCCGTCGCTCTCTGGCCATGAAACGACGCCTGGAGCAAAAACGGGATTGGACACCTTTTCCACCTCGGAAGGACTTTGAACGTCGTGAGTACTTCCACGTTCATGATTTCATGTTCTGCCTGTGTTGTTATGTTGTATTCCAAATAAATCTTACAAAAACATATTTAGATTTTTCTTTTTTGTCAATTTACACAGGGCGCGGTACTGGTCAGCGACCTGGGTGCGAAGATGGCCCGTTTTGCTCCTGACTGACAAAACAGTGCAAGTTCGTTCTTAAGGCCCAGCAACCAGACAAGAAGGTATGGGTCGTGATTTTGTCAAGCCACGAGTTTCTTTATTTTTCTGTCTTACGAACGCAGTTTCTCTTCCCGCAGAGTGTTCTGGTGGTGGGAGACACACATCTCTGTCCACTTGTGGATGGTTTTGTGTTCTCGCCCCGGGCAACAACCTTGAACACGGGCTTGTAACAGACTCCGCCCAGGATTTTGCTGCGCTACTGGCAACTGTGTTGGACCGCTGGCCCAAGGGTTGTTTATCTGCTGTGACAAACAAATTTGAACACATGAATGTCATCGCCACTTTGTTTTATCAATATCAAGTAATTCCATGATCCATAGTTCAATAACATGAATATTCATGAATTTATTTTGCATTTTTATGTTTGTTTGGGTTTTTTTTTTATATATACAACTATTTTGTAGGTGTTTGTGCTTGACTTTCCACCTCGCCTGACTGTCAAGCCAGAACTACAAACAGCGCTACGTCAAGTATATCATCGTGTTGCTTGCACGCATGGGTGTGTAAAATACATATTTTTGTTGTATTTTTTTCTCTTCAGTGACACTGTGCTAACAGATATTTCTTAGAATTGTGTGATTACATAATTGATTATGTGACACTTCTTCCAGGTGTAACATTTGTGTATATGGCCGATCACCTCCCCCTTCGTCAGCTGTACATGGTGGTGTTATGATGGTGTAAGTTTTGCCTTCTTCAGCCTTACTTGCTCTTCATTTGATTTGACAAATATGTGTTAACATGTTGTTTTCTGTTCAGGTGCACCTCAGGACTGATTTTGGTGGAGCTTCTGCATGCTGCATGCTCCATCAGCTCGCACCCCCTTCACCTAGGCCAGGGGTGTTGTGCCACAACCAATCATCGCCCAGGGTGTCTCCCAGAGTGGTTGTGACAGGTCCTGTCCACATGCCAGTGTATGGACCTGCTCCTGAATGGACTCTTGTTGGACAGGAGGTTGAGGTAACCTGTTCATCCCTCTTCCCCCCCCAATCGTGTATTTGTCAAACTGTGCAACTTTTTATTTTAAAAATGAACACTTATCCTAAGTTGACTCTGATTTCCTCTCCTCTTTTTTTTATAGACAGTACCAACAGCTGTTGAGACTGCATGTCACACAGACATCCCGTCCAATCCCGTGTGGTTCAGTGAGGCTGTGCTGCTGGACCACATGGAGACCGTCGTGGAGTCATCTGGCAGGGTTTCCCCAGCTGCCACGGTAACATTCACACAATTATTCATACACTTATCAACTAGGGGTGAAAAAAAAAAAAACAATATTGCAATATATTGTTGTCCTTTCTGTCGCAATAAATAATCGATAGACTGACGGCAAATATCAATATTTTTTTCCAAACACCACCTGTCCACCTGTCCCGGGAAAGATAAAATCTCTCCTGGGACACAATTTGTCCCGTTTTTTATGGAAAATGACAAAACCTCATTTAATTTCCGTCTGTGGTCTAGATAGGGTTGCCAACCCTCCCATAAAATACGCGATTGTCCCATATTTGGCAACTAAAAAGCCTGTCCCGTAATGAACTGATGGGGGACGCACTTCACTTTGTCCCGTATATTTCGGGGACGCGGTTATTCATTTATTTCTTTATTTTGTCTGCATCATTTTTTTTTTATTGATTTTCAGAATCGGGGCAGTGAAAGGATTTTTTTCCCTCTTTCATCTTCCCGTCGGTTTGTATATCCCAAGTCCCCAAGTTGAGATAAGACAAGTTGCTACTGACTTTACATTACCAGAAAGCACTGTCCTTGTTTACATGAAAGTTATTAATGTTCATGCACTTTAATATGTTTGCTTGTGCAGTGCACGTTTGTTTGTACATTATACAAAGTTTTGGAATAAATGCAAGATCACAGGCATTTTCCTTTTTATGGGTATTTTTTTCTTTTTCAGTCACATATTGTGACGACCCTGTCTCTATATAACTTGTTGTGGCTCCCAGCTGTTTTCCCATTTCTAGGTAGCGGTGGATGTGGGTGTGGCATCTTCCGATTAGGACACCTGTGCCGATGCCCCCCGCAGGATAAAAGGCCGACTGCGTGTGCCGCTCGGTCTCTTCCCCATTCTCCATCCAGCAGCCATGGGCGTCTGGCCGACTTTCAGCTTCTTCTGTTCTGTTTTGCACCTGACAACACCCCACATCCTATTATTCACTCATCCACACTTACATTACTGATGAATACTGACAAACACACACCATATATTTCATTATTTTGCTTACAATTATCTATTTTGTTATAATAAACCTTTTGATTAAATTAAACGTTACTTTGTGTCCTTGTATTTGCAGGTGTGGGCAACACGTTCAACTGTCCACATGACTG
Organism: Nelusetta ayraudi; assembly: GCF_046127955.1. Taxonomy (NCBI): domain Eukaryota; kingdom Metazoa; phylum Chordata; class Actinopteri; order Tetraodontiformes; family Monacanthidae; genus Nelusetta; species Nelusetta ayraudi. The sequence goes on along the minus strand of NW_027466195.1, from coordinate 954,696 downwards.
AGTCTGCCTCCAGCAATATCACAGCAGTGCAGCAGGTTTGTACTTATTCATTTCCACTTCATCACCTGTGTGTGTTTTCTAGGCTTTACACCGATCTTATCGGCTGTATCGGATCGGCCGATATTTGGCATTTTTAGAAACGTTCATGATCGGGCGTCATGTCATGAATCACCGATCAATGACGTCATGGTCGTGTTGAAACTTTTTTAATCTGTCTCATTTCCTCCAAAGTAGTTTCACAGCATCGACATGTTTATTTGTTTGTATCCGAGTGTTATGTAAATCTATAGATTTGGGTTTACATTGTTGTCAGTTCCTTTTGTCTGCTGTGTGTCCGTTTGGGCACTAGATGGCGCAGTAGATCCTGTGTTCCCTTTTTTTTGCTTGTTCCAGGTGCGGAAAGGTGATTGGCTGGTGCCAATATTTAAGGAGGACTTCAACACCTCGGTCTCTTTGTCCTTCTCCCAGCTCCCAACCAGCATTCTGTGTTCAGCCATCAATTCTGTTTTGTAATCTATTTCAGTTCCCTTTGTGTCCACGTAGCCCGTAGGGGAGGGAAGCCATTTGTGTTGTGACCCTTTTCTCCTGTGTTTTGGTTAAGGAGGTTAGTTTGACTGTCATTTATTTGATTGTTTTCTTCATAGGTAAGATCCATAAGAGAGCCATTTTGTTTGTTGTTTTGGCCATGCCCTCCCTGACGCCAGTGCAATGATGGTGACGTTTAATAAAAACCATCCTGTGGACGAAGCACCTTTGTCTAATTTGAGAGCTGGGAGAAGGGGGGGGAGCCTTTATGTTGTGTCCTGGTTCCCCCTAGGCCGGGGCATAACACAGAGAGCTAATGATTCATGATTCAAAAACCTTCATTTTCGTCTTCGTGCCTCTTCCTGTTTTGAGTACTGTCGCTATGTGACGGACAATAAAGTTTCTTTGAATCTGCAATATATGCAACGCTACAGTACCTCGCGGGGGAACTTTGGCAAAAAATTTCAACACCACAAATTTAATCAGGCACTTGGAAAAGATACACACGGAGGAGCATGTCGAGTTTAAGAAACGCAGCGCGGAGAAAGAAAAAGAAAAGCAAACTCTGAAACGGATGCTAAAGCAAACAACTTTAGACGGTGCTCGTGAGAAGGCAAGGGGTGTACAGAAACAAGTATTTATTGCCCCTAACGTGATCGGATCGGTGATCGGTGATCGGTGATCGGTTTATTTAAACTCACTGATCGGTGATCGGCACAAAAATCGTGATCGTGTAAAGCCTAGTGTTTTCCTTTCTATGTTTATTGGCATAAAATCACATCTTTCTTATTTTAATCAGGTGGAGGCGACGCCGCAGATGACCAGAGCTGTGCCCGTGGTTCCTGTGGCTCCCGTGGTTGCCAGCACCAAGCCAGAGGAGGCCAGAACCGTCCAGGAGGCAACACAGAAGATCAACTAAGCTAAGGAGGCTTTTCTTTCTTCTTCTGTTGCCTCTGACTGCTCCGCTCGTTCTACGCCTCGCACATGTGATTTGTGATCCATCATCAGTTAGTACTAGTGAAGATGCAGTGGCAGATCATGGCACTGGTATTAGATTAGCCAAGGTTCTGCATGGTCACGGTTTAAAATTCCAGCACCAGCTGGCAACAGTGAGTCACTTCAGAAGAGCAAAACTCCTCACTTTGACATGGATAATTCTGACGTAGAGTTTGTCAGTGCTGTGACCAATGAAGAGTGTAACTTCTCTCCCCTTGATGTTGATGTTTGTTTAGACCTTTGCAAAAACTTGAAGGTTCATTTGGACCGTGCGAGTTTTCCAATTTCTGATTGCAAAGGCCCATTAGGTTCGCCGTGTACAAATGAGAATGTAGAGGCTGATGGAAACTGCTTCTTCAGAGCCATCAGTCAAGCTGTGACTGGTTTATAGACACAGAAGTGGAAATTCAGGTTGCAGCAGATTGTTTACGATTAGATGTGTACACTTTTATCGATGGTCATGGGTTGAAGTACAGCTCTTGCAAGAAACAATTCTCACATTGTTTATATTTATGGATGTATTTGTTTTATATGGAAGCAGTTACCATAATCCAAATTAAAATAAGAATATAACATAACAGAAATGCTTTTTCATTTTAAGAACGAAGCTGCATTATTTGACTCATAATTAAAATGGTTAATAAGTCATTCAATCTGCATTTTCATTTTCTTCTTCAAGACTGCTCATTCTTGTACTTAATTCAAATGAAGGAAAACACATTTGAGATTTAATTTTCAAAACATGCACCAGCAAAGAGTTACCAAAATTCAATATAAAATGTAAAATTCAAAAATGAAAAAGCAATAGCAGAATGCTTTTTCATTTTAAGAATGAAGCTGCATTATTTGACTCATAATTAAAATCATTAATAAATATTCCTATATGCATTTTCATTTTCTTATTCGTGTCGCACCTTTTATGACACAATCAAAAAGAAAACTGAGAGCATTGCTTTTTAATTTTCGTGGTCCTGCCCTGCACAAGAGTTACCACAACTGAGTGAGATTGCATTGTCCAGGGAGGAGGACAGCAGTCAGTCATGTTTCACCTCCAGTCAACACGCAGTGGTTCACATGAAGGTCCAAGAGGCCTACAGACCTACACAGAGTCTGGATGTGGCAGCACAGTGGCATCATTGTCTTTGTTGTGTTGTTTGGTCATTGTGATCCAATGTAATGTGAGAGAAGGACGAGTGCAGTTCTATTGGAGTGAGTTGCTTACAAATACAGATCGCACGATTTCTATCCCAATTGTTAAGTGGGAAAGAGACCTGTCTCTCCAGCCTCACTCTAATTTCTGGAGAACAATCTGCCTGAACACCTTTTCACTGATAAAACAACCTAATCTACAATTAATACATTTTAAAGTACTCCACAGGATCCACTACACCGGGCAGCGGATGTTTCAGATGGGCATGACCGCCTCTCAGACCTGCTCACACTGCACAGTTAATGTCCCAGATAATTACCTACACGCTGTATGGCATTGCCCACCAGTAAATAAATTCTGGCACGTAGTATGCACTGATCTATCAGCACAGGTTGGTTACAACATCACAGCCACTCCTTCTTTTTGTCTCTTAGGGGACCTCAGTGATATCACATCAGATAAGGCAGAATCTCGCATGCTGATCACCTCCTTATCTATCGCTAAGAAAACAATCCTCACAAACTGGAAAACAAAACAACACCTGCACATTGCACAATATAGCAACTTACTGTTAGACCACACTTCCTTGGTAGGAATGTCTGCTTCATCCTATAACTAACTATTAATCAATCAATAGCTGAGGCTGCTGGTTGATGTGGGCAGCTGTGGTCGTGCTGCCGCGGACCGGGTGCGGTCTGGGGGGAGGTGGGGGGGGGGGGGCGTGGGAGGTTCGGCTGCTTTGCGGGTTGGTGGGGGGTTGGGGGTTGGGTGGGTGGTGCTCCGGGGGTGGTGCTCCGGGGGGGGGGGGTCCCTGTGTCTGGGGACTGGCGCTGGATCGTACGCGGTGGGGTCGCATGCCTGGGGTGGGGCTGCGCGTTTGCCGGCTACCGCTCCTGTGTGCCCGGGTGGTGCGGTCCCCCTTTGGCTCCTGGATCCCTGTGGTGTCCCCGGCCCCGATGTCGCTGAGGGGGCGCCCTGACCGGGAGTCCCCCCTGGTCACATAATAGGTGTTTTTTTTTCATTTTTCATTTTTTTTTTTTTTTTCCCTAAATTTTTTATTTATTTTTTTTTTTTTTTCTGTTTCGGGGGATTTGTGTCTTGGGTGGTCGCTGCCCGGCCTTCTGGCCTTAAGACCCTCTCCAATCTTAATAGCATTATAGACACTTAGGGCCTGGGGGGGTGGTTCGTGCACTGTGGCCGCCGCCCTGCTCAGCAGCAGTGTGGTTGCCCCAGGGCCTTACCACCCTTCCATTTTAAACGCACCATAGTTCAACACACCAGCAAGTGCACATATACACACACTGACACCCCTACACACAGTGGGGTCGGCCTGCTAGCGGGGGCGGGATCCGGCATCTTTCCCACTCTGGATGGGCCCTGTGCAGTCTGGTGCCCCTGGGGTGCGAGACCGGCTGGGCCTATGGGGACCTCGCCACTTGCGGCGATGCGCCATACTGGGTCCGTAGGGGGGGGGCATCTGGGTGCCCGGGCCTGCCTTGGGTACCGATCCTCCCGGTGGGTGAAGGGGCTGGGTCCTGTCATGGGGATGAGTCCGGTCTCGCTTGCCCTGGGGGGCCCCGTCCGGAGGACGGGCTCTGCTGCCTGTCCGCCCTGGGTGGTGTCCCTTCTCCTTGGGGTATCTGCCTCCCTGTCATCTTGCCCTGGCTCCTCGTGGGGCGGGTGCCCTCCGGTCCGGGGGCCTGCTGCTCCGGGCCTCTTCCTGGCCGGCATTGCGGCGGGTGTGCCGTGTCCGGGCCCCCCCGCCCTGGGCTCGTCGCTGGCGTGGGGCGGTTGCGGCCTCGGAGGCCGCACTAATTGGCAGCCTACTTCCAGTGACGTACTTAAACACACCCACTCCCACATTCAGGTACACACACCACCACATCCATCCACACACACACACATACACACACACACACATACACACACACACACACGCACACGCACACGCACACACACACACACACACACACACACACACACACACACACACACACACACACAGGAGCAGCAGCTTGAATTGGCTGAGAGCTAAATATCTTCTTATCTTACTGGGTGTAAAATGAATCTGTCCATTTTTTAAATGTCGAAATTTAACATTTGGTTTCTATTTTTTCAGATATTATTTCTGTCAAATTCATTTGAATCAACAGAAGAAGAAAATCAGTGTGTAGTTCAAACTTTGTGCGTCTTTGTGTTCAGTTTTTCTGCTGTAGTTGTGCTTTTCTTTTCATTCCAGATGAATTCCACTCAATTTCCTTTTCAAACCTTGTAGGTGTTGAGTGAGCTGCAGCGCCCCCTGGCTACAAGTTTCATACTGTGACTCTGCCGACCGAGGTAAAAAACCAACAAACTCTGACACTTTGCTGAGGACCTCCTGGAGGAGCTGAAGGTGCAGAACCTTCTCAGGCCTCTCTGAGGAGGAACTTGCGGCTGTCGGTCCTCTGCTGCCCCCTGCTGGTCACGCAGGCCTCTTACACCTCCGTTTGTCTGTTCAGCACATATTACATTTTTGAATGGCTCTATAAACGTCACTGATGAGACGATTTTATGATTCCTGCAGTTAAAATGTTTTAATTCCAAATCTGCAAACAGCTTCTGATCAATGAAGACAGAGTTGATTAAAATGATTTCAAAATTGACCCGTTTGAGAAAAGCTGCACTGTGGCATTGTTTGCATGTTGTTTTAGCTCTCAGTGGCTTCATTTTGCATTTTTCTTAAATGCTTCGTTTAGTGGTCCATTGTGGTCAATGGGACACTGAACATCCGATTTGTGTGCCCGAGTTTTAAGAGGATCAGGTGCGGACATTTTAGCATTTAAATTATTATGGCTTCTTAGCATGGGTACGTAGTACCTCACCTGTCCGTTCTTTTTACAGTGCTTCCTGAACACCGGCACACTACAGCCGCCTGCTAGCACAAAGCTGCGCAGAGCCTCCTCGTTGTTCTCCTCACCTGGAGGACGCTTGGTGATCAAGACCTGTGGCCCAAAACTCGGTCCTATAAGATAAGTGCAGGAACACTGCCGCTTCGCCCGCACTTGATTGTGCTAGCCGCCCCGTACAGACGGTGGACGGTGCATGTTGCTTCCGTCCCGCCTTGGTTTTACTTGTTGTTTTTCCGTTCTCGTTGTGTTTTTCTTTGTTTGCTTACGTCGCCACTGCTGACCCTCAGACAGCAGACGTTACACTATCAAGTCGCCGGTCCAGCTACAGTGGTGTGCGTGCGTGTATGCGTGTGCGTGGTTGGTGGGAACTTGGTTGGTGTGTGTGTGTGTGTGTGTGTGTGTGTGTGTGTGTGTGTGTGTGTGTGTGTGTGTGTGTGTGTGTGTGTGTAATTGCATTGTTTGTTTGTTTTTCTTGCTATTTCAGTACATGTGACAGATTTTAGGGAACTTTTAGTAACCAACTGTTTATCTTTTCTTTTGTAGTCTCTGAGAGCTGCTGGTGGTGGCGGTGTCCCGGGTGGTGGGCCCCTTCGCGTGCTGTGACCTGGGATTGTGGTTTTTTTCTTCTTTTTTTTTGCACTTCACTTTCTTTGCAGGTGTGTCACGTGTGAGTGGGGTGTTCCTTGTTTTCTTTGGTTCCTCCCCCGTTTGGCCCCCTCATCGGTAAGCCTCAGTTTCTACACCAAGAATAAGGAGCTCAGTAGCTCCGTTTTAAGTGTTGGTCTGTTTGTTCCTTTTATTTTTAAATGTTGAATAAAAGTTGGTTTGATATTTTAAACATTCTGAACCACGTCTCCTACTCCTTCCTCGTAGAACTTACCTGTGTGCCTAATTATTACTTTTGTGTTTAGTAGAACTCCCTGGGTGAAATTCCCAGGGTGGCGTTGTCGGTTCCTTTTCATTTTGTTAAATTCCCAATATTAAATCTTGCTTTATCAGATAGCCATAACCACTCTCATCGCCACAGGATATTTGAGTCAACTGAGTCAAACTGTCGTGTCTACTTCCCAGTCTCAATAAACATGTTCACTACTGTGGCATATCGGACTTTCCCGCCGCGAGTCGCTCGTCAACATACTGCTGTGAAAGAGGGGTGACGTCACAGAACGCGACGTGCATTTAGGTGCTGCTGCGTAAAACTAAAAGATATTCCTGGGCAAATATTAATTTGACAGACGTAAACGAAGTGAAATATGACTTCAATTTAAGTTTGTTTTAGTTTGTTTTTATAAACACACAAAAAAGTTTGAGTTAGTTATCGTTTTTGAAAAAAGTTCTTGACTTCTACTTTAGAGATATTGATGACGGGTTGTTGTATATAAACGGTGTGACTATGTGGTTCGGCAAGCGGTGGTGCTGTCTGTACATAGCTTAGCAAACGGCTAGCGCTAGCACCCCCTTTCAATGCCCGAGTTAAAAGATCCACACGGAGTGTTATGACCCACGGGTGGGTCTAGGTGCCTCTATCTTTGTGTCTGTGTGTGTGTCTGACAGTGGATGACGCCTTGCAGGTGCGGTCCTGGATGTCGGCTGCTGATTGGACGCGCCACGGCTGACAAGGAGGAGCAGTCGAGCCAGCCTGAAGGTCATCCCTCCTCCGCTCCCAACTCTGCAGTTAGTCACTTCTGAAATTGTGTTAGAGCACGCAGCCGTAGGTAGTGATGGCCGATCGAGGCTTTGTTGAAGCTTCGACACTTGTTTCAAAAAATGGTTCATTACTCGAGGCTTCAATGACACAGTGCTCGAGGAGGTCATCTAGTGCTCAATAAAATGAAGTGCAATGGAAACGTGTTCATTGTTTCATCGATTGTTTGGGATTTGATTTGCCATGCATTTTTGTTGGACAACACTACATGCTTGTATGGTTCAATGCTGACACAATAAAATAAAAATGAAAAATAAAGACAATGTCTCTTTTTTGGCACGACTGATTGTAGTAGACTATAGCTCTTATACTTAGCCTGACAGTTTGTGCAATGAATTATATTATATCCTAAAACAAGACTAAATAGCCCATAGTTTAAAGATATGTTCAATAGTAAGTGTTCAGTGGGTCAGATGTCAAATGTGATCTATTTAAAATGTAGAATAGATGAGCTAAATAACACATATATAATACACATTGATGGGAATTGAACCGTCGCCTCAGTCTTGCAAGTCCAAGATTGTCATAATGTACCACAAACCCAAATCACACTCCCTTTTTTTCATCTAAGCTGTTTGAGTAGCGTTAGCACACCGTGATTCCTCATCAACTACAGGCCTACACTTCAAATAATTATGAGAAAAATCCAACGTAAAGAGAGCACTTCCATTCGGATTTAGTCAACATGAAATTTCGTCCCCTACTGACACCTGCTGGTCAAATTGAATAGTTGCAAATATTGTGAAGAAGTTGTCATCTAATTCTAATCCTAAACAATATGGCCATTCCAAGTCAAGTATTAAGACAATTAATCAGGTTTGTACTGCTTGATTGAACACATTCATCCCGTTCCAGTGCACTAAAACCCACTTCCCTTCAGGACCGTGTCAGCGAAGCCAAAACTTCCTTGAGTGACGCTGTTTCCCAGCATGCAATGCAAGCTAGCGATTCACAATACTATTTCATCACAAACATGGATGTAAAAAAGAAAAAGGGAAAAAGGGGAAAATGAAACTTCAGGAACACCAACCATTGCAATACAAGCAGAACTGGGCCGAAGTTTTATATTATGTACACCATAATACAGCCTTCTGGTGGACAAGCCATACTATTTAAGCCGTGTCCTCCTATGTCACTTCCGTGGGTGGAAGCACATGGTAGAGGTCACCCCTCGGGGCCCTTGCAGGGGATCTGCAGGGCATGTGATTCAGGTGAGTAAATGGAAAATATGGATCAATGTAGTCAGTCGTAACATGAGAAGCTTGCTGTCTAGAATAATGCACTACATGTGGGTGTCACACTTTTTTTTTGTTTTGTATGAGCATTTAAAAAACAACAACAACATATTAATAATATGGATATTGACCATGTATGTTTTGGAGTTCAATGACAGAGGTTAATATATATATATATATATATATATATACATATATATATATATATATATATACATATATATATATGTATAGAGTCAGCTGCTTTCAGTTGACATATTAAATCTATTGTGATATGGAACGATAGTTCATAATGTACGTGTTACTTGCTTTGCAGATAAGGTGTACCCTATTTCTTGTGCTCGTGGTTATTTTAAAAGGCAGACAAGAACGTTGTTTGCTGTTGGAGGACTACAACAACACTTCGATGCTACGCTTTGTGCCGTCGCTACGGACCCCAAACTCTCGTTCTTGTTGGATTCGGGTTCGGAGCAGACTGGTGGGAGAGTTTGTGTACAGGTTTTGCAAAGGAACGGTGTCTTCAGTTATACACACGCTCATTAAAGTGCTGACCGTGGAGAAAGCTGGTGCCGCTGCACGCCGTTTCCAGCAGAATAACAGCGAAATTACCAAAATAAAAACAAATCAGAAAAACATGTCTTTGCTGTGCTTTTATTTACAAAGTTAAAATTCTTCTAACTTACAAAAAATGTGAACGAAAAGGTAGAAATATAAATACGAAGGAATACGTATTTGTTCAGGGGTGCGCAAAGCCGGAGCCCTGCATTTGCTGCGCTACCCTTTTTAAAAAGGTCTCCGTTGCGCGTTATTTTAATATGTCCATCTCTTTTAGAAGAGAACGCATCGCCCCGGTCTCATCCTCTCTCCAAATGTCAACATTCTTATTCGCGTTTGCCAGGTTGTTTCGCGCCGTCTGTTTTGTTAGACGTCGTAGTTGTGCGGTCATGAGTCGCGAGAGCGAGGCGTGGCGCATGCGCACTCGCATTGTCCAGTTAATAGTCCGATTAAGGCGTATACATGGCAGAGAAATTGGAATTCCAATCGCATTATCTGGGTGTCTCAATCGGAGTTCTCCGATTCCAATCGGAGTTCTCAAACTCCAATCATAATTCGGAGTAAGGTGTTTACACGCACGTGAGTTCTCCGATCATAATCGGACTAAGGCAATAATTCAATTTTCTCTAGTGCCATGTAAAGGCACTGAATGTAGTGGTTCAGACCAGACGCGAACAGGCGCGCGGCTCGTGCCATTCATTTCAATGGAAGCGGAAGCGCCACGAAGCGGAGCGCCGACGAATTTCACGAGCGAGGCTCCAACTGGTTCACACCAGACGCGAACAGCTCCGCGACGGTCGACAAGCGCTTCTGCTCAGCTGCAGTCTTTTTTTCACTCCCACTTGAGCTTCTTTTTTTTTTTCTTTGAAAAAAAAAAAAAAAAAAAAATCATTTTCATCATCGCCCCCCCTCGCCCCGTAAGCCAGCCCGCTCCGTAGTTTACTTTCGTGTGTGTGTGTGTGTGTGTGTGTGTGTGTGTGTGTGTGTAAATAAATAGAAACACGCACTCAGGTGTCCATCTCAAGACAAGACCTCTTTCATAATGATCATTGACTGGCATCTCTAGGATCAAGTCTTCCTCTGTGTGTGTGTGTGTGTGTGTGTGTGTGTGTGTGTGTGTGTGTGTGTGTGTTTAATCTCTCTCGCACTCTGATACAATGTACTGACGAATATAACATACAAATATGATATATGATCGAATTTGTCATTCGTTTTTTATTTTGAAATTAGTGTATTTTGAAAATTCACCGGATTTTCTCGTTTTTATTGAGCGACTTCCTGTACTGTAGACGAGGATCGCTCGCGGCTCGCGCACGAAATAGAGCAGACGCCGAAACAACAAATGCATGCCGCGCAACCACCACATTGATTAACGTGGGCGCCGAATGGAAGCGCTCGGCGGCGCTTCGCTTCCACGTCCAGTGAACTGACGTTAAATGCATGGCGCGATCCGCGAGGGTAGCCGCGCGCCTGTTCGCATCTGGTGTGAACTACTACATTGATTAACATGGGCGCCGAATGGAAGCGCGTGGCGCTTCGTGGCGCTTCCACGTCCAGTGTGAACCGGGCGTTACGTTGCTCGGAAAAATGTGTCGCCTGATTTATTAAAAAATAAATCGGTGTTCCTTCGGCGCGCCTGGGAAACTCTGAAATTATGAATAACTTAAGCTCGTTTTTGTCCCATTTGCCTGCATCAGCCCGTCATGATATTGTTAAATTAATTGAGAGCCACCCACTATTGTTTTCTGACCACCCCCGCCGTACGTCAGTTTTGCACCATGACTTAGAAGTAGAGGGACATGCCACAACTAAGCAGCACGCACACAGAGTCAATTCTGGGAAGTTAACAATAAAGCTTTGGCTCTCCTTCTGACAATGGCCATCTTGATGTTAATTTGGGGTCAGGTTTTTACAGACCATAATGCCCTCGTAGATGCGGTGGTCTCTGCTCCTGCAAGACTTCAATCTCCAGATTTGCCACAGGAAGGGGGGTTGATAATGTGTTGGCAGATGCATTATGATGTGGACTAGCTGCGGAATTCTTATTTCGGGCGAACTGAGCTGTTTTTCTTGTTTAGTTTTGTTTGTAGGTATGTTAATAGGGTTTAGTTCTTAAGGGAGGGGGTGTTATGACCCACAGGTGGGTCTAGGTGCCTCTATCTTTGTGTGTGTGGATGACGCCTTGCAGGTGCGGTCCTGGATGTCGGCTGCTGATTGGACGCGCCACGGCTGAGAAGGAGGAGCAGTCGAGCCAGCCTGACGGTCATCCCTCCTCCGCTCCCAACTCTGCAGTTAGTCACTTCTGAAATGGTGTTAGAGCACGCAGCCGTAGGGGTGGGCTGCCATTTTCTTTGTTCCCTCTTTTCTCCTGTTTATTAAGTATGTAGGGAGGTTAGCCTTTCTGTATTTGGGTTCTCTTTCTTTCTTTAGTTAGTTCTTAAGGCGAGCTAGTTGGAGTTTGGTTTATTATTTTGGCCTGGGCCCACCCTGAAGCCTTTGCTGCCCACCGGTTAAGTTGTTTTGTTTATTTCATTTACTGATTAATAAAATGTTTTTTGTTGAAACTGCCAACTGCAGTGAAAAATTAATGAGGCTTGGGAGTGGGGGAAGGTGTCCCACACGTTGCGTCTCGGTCCCCCTCGACGGGACGTAACACAGAGTTTTCGCCATGACAGCAGGTTGAGCTCCTACCGTGTTACAGGTGACGTCGTCACGTTAGCCTGTTCCATCCCTGCTAAATTCTTTAAAGAACTACCATTAGTAAACTTTTAAATTATAATACGCTCTACACTAATTGTAATTTCCTGCCCGTGGTTCTATATTGCAACAGTTGACGGCTCATATCAGCAGATAAGCAGCAACAATCTGGGCATTGCGGGTGATTCATAAATATGTAATTTCTTATTAATTAGCCCATAAGTGTTGTACACCAGTGTGACACCAAATGCTTGTTGCTGACAGCAGTGAAGAAATGACACTCTAGTGGTTCTGCACATTAGTATAAATAGAGTGATTCTCTATCATTACATCACAGGACGGCAGCACTCTGACAGATTCCATGAACCTGGACACTGATGATCCAGACTCCGGTCCAGATGACACAACAGGCCACAGTGGAAACGGGTCAGAGCATGGACTGGCTGCTGAAAGGATCCAGGTAGGTGGCGCTGTCATCCCAAGTTGTGTGGTGTGGAGGATCAGGGCCAAAGTTCCAGATGCTCACAGATGTGACTGTGGATTCAGGAGGAGTGTTTGAAGGCTGGACTCCCAACAGTGATTGGCTGCTGAGGACCTCTCAATCACAATCAGGTTTTTTAGTGGCTGTGAGATTGAAAGTGAGTGAACATCATTAAATAAAGAGCTCCTGCAGCGTCCCAATTTGACAAGTACACTGGTAGGTGTGCTGCTTCGTTTTCGCCAAGGCCCTGTAGCATTCATGACTGACATTGAGGGAACGTTTCATCAAGTAAGAGTTTCCAACCAGGATGTAAACTTCTTACGCTTCCTCTGGTGGCCAGATGGGGACATTACAAAGGACCTACAAGAGCACAGGATGCTGGTCCACATCTTTGGGGCAGTGTCATCCCCAAGCTGTGCTTCATTCGACGACAATCAGCATGACTTCCCAGCCGAGGTTATAAACACTGTTGGTCAAAATTTCTACGTGGATGATTGTCTAAAGGCCGTCAGCACGGTGGAACAAGCAATACATCTGTACCAGCAGCTAACAGACCTGTGCGGTAGAGGTGGATTTAAGCTCAATAAGTGGGTGAGCAATCATCGCTCGGTGCTGGCCGCCATTCCTGAAGAGCAGAGAGCTAAAGAGGTAAAAACACTTAACCTTGACAGAGACCAGCTCCCTATGGAGAGGGCCCTTGGAGCTCAGTGGGATGTACAGCAAGATACATTCACATTCAGCATCAGAACCAAGCTGGGATGGGATGAGGAAATCCCTCAGGTCATGGTACATCCCATATATAGTTTTTCAAGCGCCAAACTACAACAAAGGAACTCATCTATAACAAATCTACAACCTTGTTTTAATTCTGATTAATAAACTAAAGCTTATTCGATTATCATTATGTTGTTTTTTTTAAACGCTCATACAAAACAAAAAAAGTGGAGGGAGAGTAGTCTGAATCGGGTTCTGGAGCATTGCTCTACCTCATCCATCGCACTCATGAGCGTCACATCCACTTGTAGTGCATAATTTCCGCCAACAAGCTTCTCCTGTTAGACCTTCCCCGAGGTGGTTGGTGGTTGGTGGGGTGACGAGCACCCAGCACGTGACCTCTACGATGAGCTTCCACCCACGGAAGTGCCATAGGAGGACACGGATTAAATAGTATGGCTTGTCCACCAGAAGGCTGTATTATGGTGTACATAATATAAAACTTCGGCCCAGTTCTGCTTGTATTGCAATGGTTGCTGTTCCTGAAGTTTCATTTTTCGTCCCTTTTTATTTTTTACATCCATGTTTGTGATGAAATAGTATTGTGAATCGCTAGCTCGCATTGCATGCTGGGAAACAGCGTCACTCAAGGAAGTTTTGGCTTCGCTGACACGGTCCTGAAGGGAAGTGGGTTTTAGTGCACTGGAACGGGATGAATGTGTTCAATCAAGCAGTACAAACCTGATTAATTGTCTTAATACTTCACTTGGAATGGCCATATTGTTTAGGATTAAAATTAGATGACAACTTCTTCACAATATTTGCAACTATTCAATTTGACCAGCAGGTGTCAGTAGAAGACGAAATTTCATGTTGACTATTTCCTAATGGAAGTGCTCTCTTTACGTTGGATTTTTCTCATAATTATTTGAAGTGTAGGCCTGTATCTGCACACAATTTGGAATTCGTCCCAGCGCCCTGAGCTGTAAATTTGGACGGTGTAAAATGAAAATGGCCATCTGCAGCAGAATGAAAGTGAGATTGCATTGTCCAGGTAGGAGGACAGCAGTCAGTCATGTTTCACCTCCAGTCAACACGCAGTGGTTCACATGAAGGTCCAAGAGGCCTACAGACCTACACTGAGTCTGGACGTGGCAGTACAGTTGGATCATTGTCTTTGTTGTGTTGTTTGGTCATTGTGATCCAATGTAATGTGAGAGAAGGACGAGTGCAGTTATATTGGAGTGAGTTTTTTAGAGTGTAATAGAAGTTATAATGCATAGTCTGTTTTTATGAAATGTTCTATCACCTGGCATCCATCCATCCATCCATCCATCCATCCATCCATCTTCTACTGCCGTATCTGGAGTCAGGTCTCGGGGGCAGCAGCCTCAGCAGAGACCCCCAGACTTCCCTGGACCCAGTCACCTCCTCCAGCTCCACCAGTGGGACCCCAAGGCTTCCCAGTCCAGCCCAGAGACCTGGTCAGCACCACTGACTCCCTGAGTCCCTGCTGCTCAGGTGAGGCTTCAAAGATCTGGCTGCACCTGATTGGACGGTCGTGGAGGATCTCCTTGGTCTTCTTGGTCTTCTTGGTCTCCAGCTGTTTGACCTCATGCTCTCTGTTGACCTCCTCACTCAGTCCCTCAGTGATGTAGAGCTCAGTGTAGATGCTGTTGAGGAGAGTTTGACCTCCTGCTTCTTCACCTTCAGTCACACGTTCACATCTCCTCTCCAGACTGATCTTCTG